>NW_022334299.1:0-23451 GCF_002776525.5 Piliocolobus tephrosceles | reverse complement strand
GAGAGCCATTAAGACGACACAGAGCAGTTTCACAGAAAGCTTCCTTCGGGATTCTACCTGAGGATATTTCTTTCTCCATGTTCTAAGGATCGTTTCCAAATGTCCTTCCTCAGATTCCACAAAAACAGTGAATTCAAGCTGCTCCATGCAAAGAACAGTTTTTTTCTATGAGACAAATACACACATCGCAAATCAGTTCCTCAGAAAGCTTATCTGGAGGTTTCCTTCTTCCTCGATTTTCTTTCAGTATATTTCACTATTCACCATTGTTCTGAATGTGCTCCAAAATATCACTTTTTCGGTTTCACAAAAAAAGTTTTAAAACACAGCCTTTTGAGAAAAGAGGTATATCTCTCTGAGTGGAATGCATATATCACAAAGTTATTTCTCTGAAATATTCTCTCTATTTTTTATCTGAAGATATGTCTTCCTTCACCATAGGCCTGAATGTGCTCCCGAATGTCTCTTCGAGGACCCATGCATGACGGAGTTTCCAAACTGTGTAATATATGATAAGTTTTAACCATGTGACGTGAATAAATATAGCTAACACAAGCAATTTTACATAAATCTTCTTTCCAGTTTTTCTCTGAGGATATTTCCTTTTTCACCATAGCCGTCCCTACACTCCCGACTGTCTCTTGGTAGCTTTTTCTCCAAAAGATATTCCAGAATCCTCTAGGAGTAGAATGGTGAGTGGAATGCACACGTTATTCTATGAGTGAAATTCTGTGAGTGGAATGCAGATGACACAAAGCAGCTCCTCCAAAAGCTTCTCCCCTTTTTCTATGTGAAGACGTTTCCTTTCTCAATGTAAGCCACCAAGTGCTTTGAATATCCCTTCGCAGACTAAACAAATACAGTGTTATGATACTGCTCAATGAAAAGAGAAGCTTAACTGCATGAGCGGAATTCACGTGACACAGAGCAGTTTGACAGAAAGCTTCCCTATGGTTTCACTCTGAAGTTATTCCTTTTTCAGAATATTCTAAAGAGCGTTTCCAAATGTCCTTTCTCAGATACCACTGACACAGTGATTTCAAACTACTCAATCCAAAAAACGATTTAACTCCATGAGATGAACCCTTCGATGGAAGACATTTCCTTGCTCGACACAAGCCTCCTGTTGCCACTTACTATCCTTTTGCAGAACCCTCAAAGACGAAATTTCACAGAAAGCTTCCTTCTGTTTTCCTTCCGAGGTTTTTTTCTTTTTCAGTATATTCTAAAGTACGTTTCCAAATGTCCTTTCTCAGATTCCACAGAAACAGTGATTTCAAACTGCTTAATCCAAAGAATGATTTAACTCTATGAGAGGAATACAAACATCACAAAAGTATTGGACGGAAAGATTCTCTCTGATTTTCGATGGAAGATATTTCCTTGCTTGACACAGTCCTCCCGTTACCAATTACTATCCCTTCCCAGAACCCTCAAAGACCGACTTGCAACCTGGGAAATGTAGAGGAAGCTTTAACCCTGTGACAACAATGGACATGTGAGAGAGCAGTTTGTTTGAGTGCTACTTTCTATTTTTTATTGGACGACATTTCACTTTTTGCCATAGTCTTCAATGTGCTCCGAATATCACTCTTTAGGTTTTACAAGAACAGTGTTCAAAATGTGCCTTATGAGAAGAAAGTTATATCTCCCTGAGTGGAATGCTCACATCACCAAACACTTTCTCAGAAAGCTTCTCTGCAGTTTTTATCTGAATACATTTCCTATTTCAACATCAGCCCGAATGTGATCCCAAATATACTTTCATGGATCCATCTATGAGGGAGTTTCCAAGCTGTGTAAGGTAAAGTAAGCTTCACCTATGTGAGATGAATAAACATAGCAAAAGCAGATTAACAGAAAGCTTCTTTCCAGTTTTTATCACGAAATATCCCTTCACAGATTCTTCGAAGACAGAGTTGCGAGACTGGGCAACATAGAGTAAGCATTATCTCTGTGAAGTGAAAGCACATATCAGAGAGCAGATTCTTGGAATGATTGTTCCTCGATTTTATTTCAGTATATTTTCCTATTCGCCATAGTCCTCACTGTGCTCTGAAATATCAGTTTTTCGGTTTCACAGGAACAGTGTTCAAACACTGCCTTGTGAGAAAAGAGGTGTAAATCCTGAGTGGGATGGATGCGTCACAAAGTACTTTCTCAGAGAGCTTCTATGCAGTTTTTATCTAAAGATATCTCCTCTTTCCCCGTAGGTGTGTATGTGCTTCCGAATGTCCCTTCGCGGATCCGTGCATGATGGAGTTTCCAATCTGCGTAATACAAGAGAAGTTTTAACCAGGCGAGATGAATAAATATATCTAACTCAAAGCAGGTTCACAGAAATATTTGTCCCAGTTTTTGTCTGAGGATGTTTTCTTTTCCACTAGAGCCGTACCTATACTCCCAAATGTCTCTTGGTAGCTTTTTCTACAAAAGAAATTCCGGAATCCTCTAGGAGAAGAAAGGTATATTTCTGTGAGTGCAATGCACACGTGATGAAGCAGATCCTCAGAAAGCTTCTCTCCAGTTTCTATCTGAAGACCTTTCCTTTCATACCATGAGTCTCAAAGAGCTCCTGAATATCCCCTCTCAGACTAAACGAAAACAGTGTTATGATATTCCCCAACTAAAAGAGAAGCTTAACTGTGTGAACGGAATTCACGTGACACAGAGCAGTCTCACAGAAAGCTTCCTTCTGGTTTCTCTCTGAGGTTATTTCCTTTTCAGGATATTCTAAAAAGTGTTTTCAATTGTCCTTTCTGAGATTCCTGAGAAACAGTGATTTCAAACTGCTCAATCCCAAGGAAGATTTAACTCTATGAGATAAATACAAACATCACAAAAGAGTTGTGCGTAAAGTTTCTCTCCAATTTTCAATGGAGGACATCTCCTTGCTCGACACCGGCCTCCGGTGGCCACTTACTATACCTTCACAGAACCCTCAAAGACTGACTTTCAAACTTGGAAATGTAGAGTAAGCTTTAACACTCTGAAAAGAATGGACATGTCAGAGAGGAGTTTCTTCACGTGCTTCTTTCTGTTTTTTTATTGGATGACATTTCATTTCTTGCCGTAGTCTTCAATGTGCTCTGAATATCATTCTTTTGGTTTTACTGGAACAGTGTTCCAACTGTGTCTCATGAGAAGAAAGTTATAACTTCCTGAGTGGAATGCACACATAAGCAAGCAGTTTCTCAGAAAGCTTCTCTCCAGTTTTTGTCTGGGTATATTTCCTATTTCACCATAGACCTGAATGTGATTCCAAATATCCCTTCGTGGCGCATCCACGAGTGAGTTTCCCAGCCACGCAAGGTAAAGAAAGCTTCATCTATGTGAGATTTGAAAACGTAGCAAAAAGCAGATTCACAGAAACCTTCTTTCCAATTTTTATCTGAAGATATTTCCTTTTTCACCATAGTCCTGTATGTGATCCGGATGGTCCCTTCCTGGATCCATCCATGACAGTTTCCAAGCTGCGTAATGTAAAGAAAGCTTAATCTATGTCAGATGATTACATATATCACAGAGTAGTTTCCGAGAAACTTCTTTCCAGTTCTTGTCTCAGGCTATTTCCCTTTTCACCATTAGCATCAACATGCTCCAGAATATCAACTGATACCTTTTCTCCAAAAGGGTTTCCCCGACACTGTATGAGAAGAGAGGTATAACACTGTGAATGGAATGTACATGTCACAAAGCAGTTCCTCAGAAAGCCTCTCTCCAGCTTCGGTATAAACATATTTCCTTTTTCACAGTAAACCTCAAAGTGCGCCCGATTATCCCATCACACGGTAAACATACACAGGCTTAGAAAACGGCTCAATGAAGAGAGAGGCTTAACTGAGCGAGAGGAATTAAGATGACACAGAGCTGTTTCACAGAAAGCTTCCTTCTGGATTTTACCTGAGGATATTTCTTTCTCCATATTCTAAGGATCGTTCCCAAATATCCTTCCTCAGATACCACAAAAACAGTGACTTCAAGCTGCTCAATAAAAGAATGGTTTAACTCTAGGAGACAAATACACACATTGCAAAGCAGTTGCTCAGAAAGCTTCTCGGCAGGTTTCATCGGAAGACGTTTCCTTGCTCACCACAAGCCTCCGTTCATCACAAATATCACTTCACAGATTCTTCAAAGACAGCGTTTTGCAACTGGGTAACATAGAGTAAGCATTAACTCTGTGAATTGAATGCACATATCAGAGAGCAGATTCTTGGAATGCTTCTTCCTCATTTTATTTCAGTATATTTCACTATTCGACATAGTCCTCATTGAGCTCCGAAATATCACTTTTTCTGTTTCACAGGAACATTGTTGAAACCCTGCATTGTGAAGAAAGAGCTATAACTCCCTGAGTGGAATGCATACATCACAAAGTTGTTTCTCAGAAAGCTTCTATCCAGTTTTTATCTGAAGATATCTCCTCTTTCACCATAAGCCTGAATGTGCTGGCGAATGTACCTTCGTGGATCCGTGCATGACGGAGTTAACAAACTGCATAATATAAGAAACGTTTTAACTATGCGAGATGAATAAATATATTTAACACCAAGAAATTTCACAGAAATCTTTCCAGTTTTTGTCTGAGGATATTTCCTTTTCACCATAGCCGTACCTATACTCCCGAATGTCTCTTGGTAGCTTTTTCTCTGAAAAAGATTCCAGAATCCTCTTTAAGAGGAAGAGTATATTTCTGTGAGTTGAACTCACACACCACAAAGCAGCTCCTCAGAAAGCTTGTCTCCAGCTTCAATCTAAAGACGTTTCCTTTCTCACTGTAAACCTCAAGGCACTCCAGATTATCCCTTCACAGAATAAACAGAAACAGTGTTCTGATACTGCTCTATGAAAAGAGAAGCTTAACTGTGTGAGCAGAAATCAGGTGACAAAGAGCAGTTTCACAGAAAGCTTCCTTCTGGTTTCCATCTGAGGTTATTCCTTTTTCAGTATATTCTAAAGAGCGTTTCCAAATGTTCTTTCTCAAATTCCACAGAAAGAGTGATTTCAAACTGCTCAATCCAAACAATGTTTTAACTCTATGAGATGAATACATACAACTCAAAAGAGTTGCACAGAAAGATTCTCTCCGATTTTCGATGGAAAACATTTCCTTGCTCGACACAGGCCTCTGGTTGCCACTTAATATTCCTTCACAGGACCCTCAAAGACCGACATTCAAACTGGGAAATGTAAAGTAAGCTTTATCCCTGTGAAAAAATGGACATGTCAGAGAGCAGTTTCTTCGAGTGCTACTTCCTGTTTTTTACTGGATGACATTTCACTTTTTGCCATACTCTTCAATGTGCTCCCAATATCACTCTTTTGCTTTGACAGGAACAGTGTTCAAACTGTGCCTTATGAGAAAAAAGTTATAACTCCCTGAGTGGAATGCACACATCACCAAGCAGTTTCTCAGAAAGCTTCTCTCCAGTTTTTATCTTGCTATATTTCCTATTTCACCATAGGCGCGAATGTGATACCAAATATCCCTTCACAGATCTATCCATGAGGGAGTTTCCAAGCTGCGTAATGAAAAGAAAGCTTCATCTATAAACATAGCAAAAAGCAGATTCACAGAAAGCTGCTTTCCAGTTTTTATCTGAAGATATTCACTTCTTCACCATACTCCTGAATGTGCTCCAAAAGGTCCGTTCGTGAATCCGTCCATGACAGCTTCCAAGCTGCGTAATGTAAACAATGCTTTATCTATGTGAGATGATTACACATATCACAGAGTGGTTTCCTAGTAGTTGTGGTCTGAGGCTATTTCCCTTTTAATCATCGGCATCAACATGCTCCCTAATATCACTTCGTAACGGTTTCTCCAAAAGGGTTTTCCCTATGGTGTATGAGAAGTGAGGTAGAACACTGTTAATGGAATGCACACGTCACAAAGCAGTTCCTCGGAAATTTTCTCTCCAGTTTCGTTTTTAATATATTTCTTTTTCATTGTAAGTTTCAATGATCTCCCAAATATCGCATCACACGCTAAATATACACATGGTAAGAAAACTGCTCAATGAAAAGAGAGGCTTAACTGAGTGGGAGGAATTAAGACAACACAGAGAAGTTTCATAGAAAGCTTCCTTCTGGATTTTACCTGAGGATATTTCTTTCTCCATATTCTAAGGATCATTCCCGAATGTCCTTCCTCAGATGCCACAAAATCAGTGATTTCAAGCTGCTGAATCCAAGGAATTGTTTAACTCTAGGAGACGAATACACACATCACAAAGCAGATGCTCAGAGAGTTTCTCTGCAAGTTTCATCGGAAGATGTTTCCTTGCTCACCACAAGCCTCCATGCATCACTAAATATCCCTTCACAGATTCTTCAAAGACAGCATTTTGAAACTGGCTAACATAGAGTAAGCATTAACTCTGTGAAGTGAATGCACATATCAGAGTGCAGATTCTTGGAACACTTCTTCCTCAACTTAATTTCCTTATATTTCACTATTCGCCATAGTCATCAATGCACTCGAAAATATCACCTTTTCAGTTTCACAGGAACAGTGCTCAAACACTGTCTTGTGAGAAAACAGGTATAACTCCCCAAGTGGAATGCATACATCGCAAAGTAGTTTCTCAGAAACCTTCTATCCAGTTTTTATCTGAAGATATCTCGTCTTTCAACGTGGGCCTGAATGTGCTCCTGAATGTCCCTTCGCAGATCCGAGCATGATGGAGTTTCCAAACCACGTTATATAGAAAAGTTTTAACTATGTCAGTTGATTAAATATATCTAACACAAAGCAGTTTCACAGAAATCTTTCCAGTTTTTGTCTGAGGATATTTCCTTTTCACCAAAGCCCTACTTATACTCCTGAATGTCTCTTGGTAGCTCCTTTTCAAAAAGGGATTCTGGAATCCTCTAAGAGAAGAAAGGTATATTTTTGTGAGTGGAATGCATGCATCACAAAGCAGCTCTCCAGAAAGCTTCTCTTCAGTTTCTCTCTGAAGAAGTTTCGTTTCTCACCATCAGCCTCAAAGGTCTCCTGAATATCCCCTTGCAGACTAAACAAAAACAGTGTTATGATACTGCTCAATAAAAACAGAAGCTTAACTATGTGAGTGGAATTCACGTGACACAGAGCTGTTTCACAGAATGCTTTCTTCTGGTTTCTCTTTGAGATTATTTCTTTTTCGGGATATTGTAATGAGTGTTTCCAAATGTCCTTTCTCAGATTCCACAGAAGCAGTGATTTCAAACTGCTCAATCCGAAGAATGATTTAAGTCTATGAGATGAATGCAAATATCACAAAACAGTTGCGCAGAAAGTTTCTCTCCTTTTTTCGATGTAAGACGTTTCCTTGCTCCACACAGGCCTCCAGTTGCCAATTACTATGCCATCGCAGAAAGCTCAAACACCGAATTTCAAACTGCGAATTGTAGAGTAAGCTTTAACACTTTGAAAAGAATAGACATGTAAGACAGCAGTTTCTTCTACTGCTTCTTTCTGTTTTTTAATGGACGACATTTCACTTTTTGCCATAATCTTCAATGTGCTTCAAATATCACTCTTTTCGTTTTACTGGAACAGTGTTCAAATAGTGCCTTATGAGAAGAAAGTTATATCTCCCTGACTGGAATGGACACATCGCCAAGCAGTTTCTCAGAAAGCTTCTCTCCAGTTTCGGTCTGAACATATTTCTTTTTTCACCGTAATCCTCAAAGTACTCCCGAATATCGCATCACATGCTAAACATACACCGGGATATAAACCTGCTCAATGAAAAGAGACGTTTAACTGAGTGAGTGGAATTAAGACGACACTGAGCAGTTTCACAGAAAGCTTCCCTTTGGATTTTACCCGAGGATACTTCTTTCTCCATGTTCTAAGGATCCTTCCCAAGTGTCCCTCCTCAGATTCCACAAAAACAGTGATTTCAAGCTGTTCAATCCAAAGAACGGTTTACCTCTATGGGACGAATACACACATTGCAAAGCAGTTGCTCAGAATGTTTCTCTGCATGTTTCACCAGAAGACGTTTCCTTGCTCACAAGCCTCCGGGTGTCCCTTCACAGATTCTTCAAAGACAGAGTTTCGAAACTGGTCGGCATAGAGTAAGCATTAACTCTGTGAAGTGAATGCACATGTCAGAGAGCAGATTGTTGGAACGCTTCTACCTCGATGTTATATCGGTATATTTCACTATTCGCCATAGTCCTCAATGCGCTCTGAAATATCACTTTTTAAGTTTCACAGGAACAGTGTTCAAACGCTGCCTTGTGAGAAGGAGATATAACACCCTGAGTGGAATGCATACATCACAAAGTCGTTTCTCAGAAAGCTTCTCTCCGCTTTTTATCTGAAGATATCTCCTCTTTCACCATAGGCCTGAATGTGCTCCCGACGTCCTTGGTGGATCCGTGCATGATGGAGTTGCCAATCTACGTAATATGAGAAAAGTTTTAACTATACGAGATGAACAAATACATCTAACACAAAGCAGTTTCACAGAAATATTATTTCCAGTTTTTGTCTCAGGATATTTTCTTTTTCACCATAACCATCCCTATACTCCTAAATGTCACTTGGTAGCTTTTTATCCAAAAGGGAATCCGGAATCCTCTAGGAGAAGAAAGGTGAGTGGAATGAACACGTCATTCTATGAGTGAAATGCACATGTCGTTTCTCTGAGTGGAATTCTGTGAGTGGAATGGACACGTCACAAAGCTGCTCCTCAGAAAGATTCCAGTTTCTATCTGAAGACGTTTTCTTTGTCACCTAAGCCTCAAAGCGCTCCTGAATATCCCTTCGCAGACTTAACAAAAACAGTGTTATGATACTGCTCAATGAAAAGAGAAGCTTCACTGTGTGATCAGAATTCACGTGACAGAGAGCGATTTCACAGAAAGCTTCCTTCTGGTTTCTATCTGAGGTTATTTCTTTTTCAGAATATTTTAAAAAGCGTTTCCAAATGTCCTTTCTCAGATTCCACAGAAAGAGTGGTTTCAAACTGCTCAATCCAAAGAATGATTTAACTCTATGTGATGAGCACAAACTTCACAAACGAGTTGTGTAGAAATCTTCTCTCAAATATTCGATGGAAGACATTTCCTTGCTCGACACAGGCCTATGGTTGCCACATACAATCCCTTCGCAGAACCCTCAAAGACCAATATTCAAACTGGGAAACGTAGAGTAAGCTTTCACCCTGTGTAAAAGTGAATATGTCACAGAGGTTCCTTCGAGGGCTTGTTTCTGTTTTTTATTTGACATTTTAATTTTGCCATAGTCTTCAATGTGCACCGATTATCACTCTTTTGGTTTTACAGGAACAGTGTTCAAATTGTGCCTTATAAAAAGAACGTTATAACTCCCTGAGTGGAATGCACACGTCACCAAGCAGTTTCTCAGAAAGCTTCTCTCCCTTTTTGATCTGACTGTATTTCCTATATCACCATATGCCCAAATTTGATCCCAAATATCCCTTCACAGATTCATCCACGAGGGAGTTTCCAAGCTGTGTAATTTAAAGGAAGCTTCATCTATGTAAGATGAATAAACATAGCAAAAAGCAGATTCACAGAAAGCTTCTTTCCCGTTTTTCCTGAAGATATTTGTTTTTCACCATAGCCTTCAAAGTGCTCCCGAAGGTCCCATCGTGGATGCGTCCATGAGAGTTGCCAAGCTGGGTAATGTAAAGAAAGCATTATCTGTGTGAGATGATTACACATATCACAGAGTAGTTTCCTAGAAAGCTTTTTCCAGTTTTAGTCTCAGGCTATTTCCCTTTTCACCATCAGCACCGACATGCTCCTGAACATCACTTAGAACCTGTTTCTCCAAAAGCGTTTCCCCGATGCTGTATGAGAAGAGAGGTATAACACTGTGAGTGGAATGCACACATCACAAGGTGGCTCCTCGGAAAACTTCTATCTAGTTTTGTTCTGAACATATTTCCTTTTTCACCGTACACCTCAAAGTGCTCCCGAATATCCTGTCACATGCTAAGCATAACAGTGTTAGAAAACTGCTCAATGAAAACAGGGGCTTCACTGAGTGAGAGCCATTAAGACGACACAGAGCAGTTTCACAGAAAGCTTTCTTCTGGATTTTACCTGAAGATATTTCTTTCTCCATGTTCTAAGTATAATTCCCAAATATACTTCCTCAGTTTCCAAAATACAGTGATTTCAAGCAGTTTAATCTAAAAAACTATTTCCCTCTAAGAGACGAATACACACATTCGAAAGCCGTTGCTCAGAACGTATCTCTGCAGGTTTCATCGGACGACGTTTCCTTGCTCAACACAAGCCTCTGGGCGACACTAACTATCCCTTCACAGATTCTTCAAAGACAGAGTTTCGAAACTGGGTAACACAGAGGAAGCATTAACTCTGTGCAGTGAATGCACATATCAGAGAGCAGATTCTTGTAACTCTTCTTCCACCATTTTTTTCAGTATATTTCACTATTCCCCATAGTCCTCAATGCGCTCCGAAATATCACTTTTTTGGTTTCACAGGAGCAGTGTTCAAACACTGCCTTGTGAGAAAAGAGGTATAACTCCCTGAGTGGAATGCATGCATCACAAAGTCGTTTCTCAGAAAGCTTCTATCCACTTTTTATCTGAAGATATCTCTTCTTTCACCATAGGCCTGAATGTGCTCCTAAATGTCCCTTCGCAGATCTGTGCATGACGGAGTTTCCAAACTTAGTAATAGCAGAAAAGTTTCAACTTTGTGAGATGAATAAATACATCTGACACAAAGCAAATTCGCAGATATCTTCTTTCCAGTTTTTGTCTGAGAATATTTCCTTTTACACCATAGCCATCCCTATACTCCCGAATGTCTCTTGGTACCTTTTTCTCCAAAAGATATTCCGCAATCCTCTAGGAGAAGAATGGTGACTGGAATGCACACGTCATTCTGTGAGTGGATTTTTGTGAGTGGAATGCACATGTCACACAGCAGCTCCTCAGAAAGCTTCTCTCCAGTTTCTACCTGAAGATGTTTCCTTTCTCGCCGTAAGCCTCAAAGTGCTCCTGAATATGCCTTCACAGACTAAACAAAAACAGTGTTATGATACTGCTCAATGAAAAGATAAGCTCAGCTGTGTGAGCAGAATTCACGTGACACAGAGCAGTTTCACAGAAAGCTTCCTTCTGGCTTCTCTCTGAGGTTATTTCCTTTTCAGGATATTCTAAAGAGCGTTTCCAAATATCCTTTCTCAGATTCCACAAAAACGGTGATTTCAAGCTGTTCAATCCAAAAGAGGGTTTAACTCTATGAGACGAATACACACATCGCAAAGCAGTTCTTCAGAAATTTTCTCTGCAGGTTTCATCAGAAGACGTTTCTTTGCTCAACACAAGCCTCCACACGTCACTAAATATCCTTTGACAGATCCGTCAAAGACAGAGTTTCAAAACTGGGCAACATACAGGAAGCATTAAGTCTGTGAAGTGAATGCACATATCAGAGAGTAGATTCTTGGAACGCTTCTACCTCGATTTTATTTCAGTATATTTCACTATTCGCCATAGTCCCCAAAGTGCTCCAAAATATCACTTTTTGGGGTTCATAGGAACAGTGTTCAAACACTGCCATGTGAGAAAAGAGGTAGAAGTCACTGAGTGGAATGCATACATCACAATGTAGTTTCTCAGAAAACTTTTCTCCAGTTTTTATCTGAAGATATCTCCTCTTACACCGTAGGCCCGAAAGTGCTCCCGAATGTCCCTTCGTGGATGCACACATGATGGAGTCTCCATGCATAACGGAGTCTCCCAAATGCGTAATATAAGAAAAGTTTTAACTATGCGAGGTGAATAAATATATCTAACACAAAGCAGTTTCACAGAAATCTTCTTTACACTTTTTGTCTGAGGATGTTTCCTTTTTCACCAAAGCTGTTGCTGTACTCCCGAATGTCTCTTGGTAGCCTTTTCTCCAATAGGATTCCGGAATCCTCTAGGAGAAGAAAGGTATATTTCTGAGTGGAATGCACACATCATTCTGTGAGTGGAATTCTGTGAGTGGAATGCAGACGTCACAAAGCAGCTCTTCAGAATGCTTCTCTCCAGTTTCTATTGAAGATGTTTCCTTTCTCATCGTAAGCCTCAAAGCACTCCTGAATATACCTTCACAGACTAAACAAAAACAGTGTTATGATACTGCTCAATGAAAAGAGCAGCTTAACTGTGTGAGTGCAATTCACGTGACACAGTGCACTTTCACAGAAAGATTCCTTCTGGTTTCTCTCTGAGGTTATTTCTTTTTCAGGATATTCTAAAGAGCGTATCCATGTGTCCTTTCTCAGACTCCACAGAAACAGTCATTTAAAACTGTTCAATCGAAAGAACGATTTAACTCTATGAAATGAAAACAAACATCACAAAAGAGTTGCGCAGAAAATTTCTCTCCAATATTCGATGGAAGACATTTTCTTGCCTTACACAGGCCTACGGTTGCCACTTACTATCCATTTGCAGAACCCTCAAAGACCGACTTTCAAGCTGGGAAATATAAAGTAAGCTTTAACCCTGTGAAAATAATGGACAAGTCAGAGAGCAGTTTCTCCGAGTGCTTCTTTCTCTTTTTTATTGGACGACATTTCACTTTTTGCCATAGTTTTCAAAGTGCTCCGAATATAACTCTTTTGGTTTTACAGGAACAGTGTTCAAACTGTGCCTTATGAGAAGAAAGTTATACCTCCCTGAGTGGAATGCACACATCACCAAGCAGTTTCTCAGACAGTTTCTCTCCAGTTATTATCTGACTGTATTCCTATTTCATCATAGGCCTGAATGTGATCCCAAATATCCCTTCGTGGATCCATCCACGTGGGAGTTTCCAAACTGCCTAATGTAAACAAAGCTTCATCTATGTGATATGAATAAACATAGCAACAAGCAGATTCACAGAAAGCTTCTTTCCAGTTTTTATCTGAAGATATTTCCTTTTTCTCCATAGTCCTGATTGTGCTCCCTGAAGTCCCTTCCTGCATCTGTCCATGACAGTTTCCAAGCTGCATAATGTAAAGAAAGCATTATCTATGTCAGATGATTACACATATCACAGAGAAGTTTCTTAGAAAGCTTCCTTCCAGTTTTTCTCTGGAAATATTTCCTCTTCACCACCTGCATCAGCATTCTTCCATTTATCACTTGGTACCTGTTTCTCCAAAAAGGTTTCCCGACGCTGTATGAGAAGAGAGGAATAACACTGTGAGTGGAATGCACACATCACAAAGCAGTTCCTAGGAAAGCTTCTCTCCAGTTTTAGTCTGAATATATTTCCTTTTACATCTTAAGCCTCAAATTGCTACCAAATATCCCATCACAAGCAAAACATACAGAGGTTTAGAAAGCTGCTCAATGAAAAGATGGGCTTAACTCAGCGAGAGGAATTAAGATGACACAGAGCAGTTTCACAGAAAGCTTCCTACTGGATTTTTCCTGAGGATATTTCTTTTTCCATATTCTAAGGATCGTTCCCAAATGTCCTTCCTCAGATTCCACAAAAACAGTGATTTCAAGCTGCATAATCCAAAGAACGGTTTAACTCTATGAGACGAATACACACATCACAACGCAGTTGCTCAGAACGTTTCTCTGAAGGTTTCTTCTGATAATGTTTCCTCACTCACCACAAGCCTCTGGGCGTCACTTAATATCCCTTCACAGATTCTTGAAAGACAGCATTTCGAAACTGGGAAACATAGAGTAAGCATGAACTCTGTGAAGTGAATGCATATAACAGAGAGTAGCTTCTGGGAATGCATCTTCCTCTTTTGTATTTCAGTATATTTCACTATTCGCGATACTCCTCAATGCGCTCCAAAATATCACCTTTTCAATTTCACAGGAACAGTGGTCAAACACTAGCTCATGAGAAAAAGGTATAACTCCCTGAGTGGAATGCATACATCACAAAATAGTTTCTTAGAAAGTTTCTATCCAGATTTTATCTGAAGATATCTCCTCTTTAACCATAGATGTGAATGTTCTCCCGAATGTCCCTTCTCGGATCTGAGCATGATGGAGTTTCCAAACCGTGTAATATCAGAAAAGTTTTAAGTATGAGAGATGATTAAATATATCTAACACAAAGCAGTTTCACAGGAATCTTCTTTCCAGTTTTTGTCTGAGGATATTTCCTTTTTCACCAAAGCCCTACTTACACTCCCGAGTGTCTCTTGGTAGCTTTTTCTCCACAAGGGATTCCAGAATCCTCTAGGAGAAGAAAGTTGAGTGGAATGCACATGTCATTCTGTGAGTGGAATGCACACGTCTTTCTGTGAGTGGAATTCTGTGAGTGGAATGCACACGTCACAAAGCAGCTCTCAGAAAGTTTCTCTCCAGTTTCTATCTGAAGACGTTTCCTTTCTCACCATAAGCCTCAACACACTCTTGAATATCTCCTCACAGACTAAACAAAAACAGTGTTATGATACTGCTCCATGAAAAAAGAATATTAAGTGTGTGAGCGGAATTCACGTGACACAGAACAGTTTCACAGAAAGGTTCCTTCTGGTTTCTCCCTGAGGTTATTTCTTTTTCAGGATATTTTAAAGAGCGTTTCCAAATGTCCTTTCGCAGATTCCAAAGAAACAGTGATTTGAAACTCCTCAATCCAAAGAATGATTTTACTCTATGAGATGAGCACAAACTTCACAAAAGAGTTGCGCAGGAAGCTTCTCTCAAATATTCAATGGAAGACATTTCCTTGCTCGACACAGGCTGCCGGTTGCCACTTACTATCCCTTTGCAGAACCCTCAAAGACCGACTATCAAACTGGGAAATGTAGAGTAAGCTTTCACCCTGTGTAAAAATATACATGTCAGAGAGCAATTTTTTCGAGTGCTTCTTTCTGTTTTTTATTGGACAATTCAATTTTGCCATAGTCTTCAAAGTGCTCCGAATATCACTCTTTTGGTTTTACAGGAACAGTGTTCAAATTGTGCCTAATGAGGAGAACGTTATAAATCCCTGAGTGGAATGCACATGGCACAGAGCAGTTACTCAGAAAGCTTCTCTCCCGTTTTTATCTGACTATATTTCATATTTCACTATAGGCCCGAATGTGATCCCAAATATCGCTTCGCAGATACATCCACGAGGGAGTTTCCAAACTGTGTAATGTAAAGGAAGCTTCATCTATGTGAGATGAATTAACATAGCAAAAAGCAGATTCACAGAAAGCTTCTTTCCCTTTCTAATCTGAAGATATTTCGTTTTTCACCATAGTCCTCAAAGTGCTCCCGAAGGTCCCTTCATGGATCCTTCCATGCCAGTTTCCATGCTGCGTAATATAAAGAAAGCATTATCTATGTATGATGATTACACATGTCACAGAGCATTTTCCTAGAAACCTTTTTCCAGTTTTAGTCGGAGGCTATTTCCCTTTTCGCCATCGGCATCAACATGCTCCTGAATATCACTTGGTAACTGTTTCTCCAAAGGGTTTCCCCGACGCTGTATGAGAAGAGTGGTATAACACTGTGAGTGGAATCCACATGTCAGAAGGCAGTTCCTCGGAAAGCTTCTCTCCAGTTTTGGTCTGAACATATTTCCTTTTCCACCGTAAGCCTCAAAGTGCTCCCCAATATCTCATCACACGCTTAGCATACACAGCATTAGAAACTGCGCAATGAAAAGAGGGCCCTAACTGAGTGAGAGCCATTAAGATGACACAGAGCTGTTTCACAGTAGGCTTCCTTCTGAATTTTACCCGGGGATATGTCATTCTCCATGTTCTAGGTATCTTTCCCAAAAGTCCTTTCTCAGATTCCACAAAACCAGTGATTTCAAGCTGTTCAATCCAAAGAATGGTTTACCTATAGGAGATGAATACACACATCGCAAAGCAGTTGCTCAGAAAGTTTCTCTGCAGGTTTCATCGGAAAACGTTTCCTTGCTCACCTCAAGCCTCTGGGCATCACTAAATATTCCTCACAGATCCTTCAAAGACAGAATTTCGAAACTGGGGAACATGGAGTAAGCATTAACTCTGTGAACTGAATGCACATATGAGAAAGCAGACTCTTGGAACACTTCCTCCTCGATTTTATTTCAGTATATTTCACTATTCGCCATAGTCCTCATTGTGCTCTGAAATATCACTTTTTCGGTTTCACAGGAACAGTGTTCAAACACTGCCTTGTGAGAAAAGAGCTATAACTCCCTGAATGGAATGCATACATCACAAAGTCGTTTGTCAGAAAGCTTCTCTCCACTTTTTATCTGAAGATATCTCCTCATTCACCGTAGGCCTGAATGTCCTCCCAAATGTCCCTTCACAGGTCCGTGTATGATGGAGTTTCCAAACTGCGTAATATAAGAAAAGTTTTAACTCTGCAACATAAACACATCTAACACAAGGCAGTTTCACAGAAATCTTCTTTCCAGTTTTTGTCTGAGGATATTTCCTATTTCACCATAGCCATCCCTATACTCCTGAATGTCTCTTGGTAGATTTTTCTCCAAAAGGGTTTCCTGAATCCTCTAGAAGAAGAAAGGTGAGTGGAATGCACACGTCATTCTGTGAGTGAAATTCTGTGAAAGGAATGCACACGTCACAAAGCAGCTCCTCAGAAAGCTTTTCTCCAGTTTCTATCTGAAGACATTTCCTTTTTCAATGTAACCCTTAATGCACTTCTGAATATCCCTTCGCAGACTAAATAAAAACAGTGTTATGATACTGCTCAATGAAAAGAGAAAATGAACTGTGTGTGTGGAATTCACCGGACACAAGGCAGTTTGACAGAAAGCTTCATTCTGGTTTCTCTCTGAGGTTATTTCTTTTGCAGGATATTCTAAGGAGTGTTTCCAAATATCATTTCTCAGATTCCACAGAAAGAGTGATTTCAAACTACTCAATCAAAGAATGATTTAACTCTATGAGATGAGCCCAAACGTCTCAAAAGAGTTGCGCAGAAAGCTTCTCTCAAATATCCGATGCAAGACATTTCCTTTCTCGACACAGGCCTCCAGTTTCCAATTATTATCCCTTTGCAGAACCCTCAAAGACCGACTTTCAAACTTGGAAATGTAGACTAAGCTTTAACCCCGTGTAAAAATGGATATGTCAGAGACCAGTTTCTTCGAATACTTCCTTCTGTTTTTTATTGGACATTTCAGTTTTGCCATAGTCTTGAATATGCTCCGAATATCACTCTTTTGGTTTTACAGGAACAGTGTTCAAATTGTGCCTTTTGAGAAGAAAGTTATAACTCCCTGAGTGGAATGCACACGTCACCAAGCAGTTTATCAGAAAGCTCCTCTCCCGTTTTGATCTGACCAAATTTCCTATTTCACTATGGGTCTGAATGTGATCCCAAATACCCTTCACGGATCTATCCACGAGGGAGATTTCAAGCTGTGTAATGCATAGAAAGCTTCATCTATGTGAGATGAATAAACATAGCAAAAAGCAGAGTCACAGAAAGCTTCATTCCCACTCTGATCTGAAGATATATCGTTTTTCACCATAGTCCTCAAAGTGCTCCCGAAGGTCCCTTCGTGCATGCCTCCATGACAGCTTCCAAGCTGCCTAATGTAAAGAAACCTTTATCTATGTGAGATGATTACACATGTCATAGACTAGTTTCCTAGAAAAATTTTTCCAGTTTTAGTCTGAGGCTATTTCCCTTTTCACCATTGGCACCAACATGCTCCAGAATATCACCTGGTACTTGTTTCTCCAATAGGGTTTCCCCTACGCTGTATTAGTAGAGAGGTATAACACTGTGAGTGAAATGCACACGTCACAAAGCAGTTACTCGGGAAGCTACTCTCCAGTTTTGGTCTGAACATATATCGCTTTTCACCGTAAGCCTCAAAATGCTCCCGAGTATCCCATCACATGCTAAGCATACTCAGGGTTAGAAAACTGCCCAATGAAATGATTGGCTTATCGGAATGAGAGCCATTAAGATGGCACAGAGTAATTTCAGAGAAAGCTTCCTTCTGGATTTTACCTGAGGATATTTATTTCTGCATGATCTAAGGATCGTTCCCAAATGTCCTTCCTCAGATTCCACAAAAACAGTGATTTCAAGCTGTTCAATACAAAGAACCGTTTAACCCTATGAGACGAATGCACACATCACAAAGCAGTTGCTCATAAAGTTTCTCTGCAGGTTTCATCAGAAGACGTTTCCTTGCTCACCACAAGCCTCCAGGCAGCACTAAATATCCCTTCACAGATCCTTCAAAGACAGAGTTTTGAAACTGGGCAACATGGAGTAAGCATTAACTCAGTGAAGTGAATGCACATATCAGAGAGCAGATCTTGGAACGCTTCTTCCTCGATTTTATTTCAGTATATTTCACTACTCGCCATAGTCCTTAATGCGCTCCAAAATATCAATATTTCGGTTTCACAGGAACAGTGTTCAAACACTGCCTTGTGAGAAAATAGGTATGACTCCCTGAGTGGAATGCATACATCACAAAGTTGTTTCTCAGAAATCTTCTATCCACTTTTTATCTGAAGATATCTCCTTTTCACTCTAGGACTGAATGTGCGCCCGAATGTCCCTTCGCGGATCCGTGCATGACGGAGTTTCCAAATTGTGTAATATAAGAAAAGTTTTAACTATGCAAGATGAATAAATAGTTCTAACACAAAGCAGTTTCACAGAAATCTTCTTTCCAGTTTTTGTCTGAGGATATTTCGTTTTTCACCATAGCCATCCCTATACTCCCGAATGTGTCTTGGTAGCTTTTTCTCCAAAAGGGTTTCCAGAATCCAATAGAAGAAGAAAGGTGAGAGATATGCACACGTCATTCTGTGAGTGGAATGCACACATCATTCTGTAAATGGAATTGTGTGAGTGGAATGCACACGTTACAAAACAGCATCCACACAAAGCTTCTCTCCAGTTCTTATGTGAAGACGTTTCCTTTCTCACCATAAGCTTTAAAGCTCTCCTGAATATCCCTTCACAGTCTAAACAAAAACAGTGTTCACCTGACACAGGGCAGTTTCACAGAAAGCTTCCTTCTGGTTTCTCTCTGAGGTTAGTTCTTTTTCAGGATATTCTAAAGAGTGTTTCCAGATGTCCTTTCTCAGATTCCAAAGAAACAGTGATTTCAAACTACTCAATCCAAGGAATGATTTAACTCTATGAGATGGGCATAAACTACACAAAAGAGTTGCGCAGAAAACTTCTCTCAAATATTCGATGTAAGACATTTCCTGGCTCGACGCAGGCCTCCGGTGGCCAATTATTATTTCTTTGCAGAACCCTCAAAGACTGACTTTCAAACTGGGAAATGTAGTGTGAGCTTTAACACTGTTTAAAAATGCATGTGTCAGAGAGCAGTTTCTTCGAGTGCTTTTTTCTGCTTTTTATTGGACATTTCAATTTTGCCATAGTGTTCAATGTGCTCCAAATATCACTCTTTTGGTTTTACAGGAACAGTGTTCAAATTTTGCCTTATGAGAAGAAAGCTATAACTCCCTGAGTGGAATGCACTCGTCACCAAGCAGTTTCTCTGAAAGCTTCTCTCCCGTTTTGTTGTGACTGTATTTCCTGTTTCACCATAGGCCCGAACGTGATCCCAAATATCACTTCGCTGATCCATCCACGCGGGACATTCCAAGCTGTGTAATGTAAAGAAAGCTTCATCTATGTGAGATGAATAGACATAGCTAAAAGCAGATTCACAGAAAGCTTCTTCCCCGTTTTTATCTGAAGATATTTCGTTTTTCACCATAGTCCACAAAGTGCTCCTGAAATTCCTTTTCGTGGATACGTCCATGACAGTTGAGAAGCTGCGTAATGTGAAGAAAGCATTATCTATGTCAGATGATTACACAGGTCACAGATTAGATTCCTAGAAAAGTTTTTTTCAGTTTTAATCTGAGGCTATTACCATTTTCACCATCAGCATCAACGTGCTCCTGAATATCACTTGGTACCTGTTTCCCCAAGAGGGTTTCCCCAACGCTGTATGAGAAGAGAGGTATAACACTATGAGTGGAATGCACAGGTCACAAGGCAGTTCCTCGGAAAGCTTCTCTACAGTTTTGGTCTGAACATATTGCCTTTCTCACTGTAATCCTCAAAGTGCTCCTGATTATCCCGTCACACGCTAAGCATACACAGGGTTAGAAAACTGCTCAATGAAAAGAGGGGTTTAACTGAGTGAGAACCATTAAGACGACACAACCAGTATCACAGAAAGCTTCCTTCTGAATTCAACCTGAGGATATTTCTTTCTCCATTTTCTAAAGATGGTTCCCACATGTCCTTCCTCAGATTCCACAAAAGCAGTCATTTCAAGCTGTTCAATCCAAAGAATGATTTAACTCTATGAGATGAATACACACATCTCAAAGCAGTTGCTCAGAAAGTTTTGTCACTATTTGTCATAGTCCTCAATGCTCCCCGAAATATCACCTTTTTAATTTCACAGGAACGGTGTTCAAACACTGCCTTGTGAGCAAAGGTGTATAACTACCTGAGTGGAATGCATACATCACAAAGTCGTTTCTCAGAAAGCTTCTCTCCACTTTTTATCTGAAAATATCTCCTCTTTCACTGTAGGCCTGAATGTGCTCCCGAATGTCCCTTCAAGGATACGTGCATGATGGAGTTTCCAAACTGCGTAATATAAGAAAAATTTTAACTATGTGAGATGAATAAATATATGTAACACAAAGCAGGTTCACAGAAATCTTCCTTCCAGATTTTGTCTGAGGATATTTCCTTTTACAGCATAGCCATCCCTATACTCCCGAATGACCTTTGGTAGCTTTTCCTCCAAAAGGGATTCTGGAATCCTCTAGTGGAAGAAAGGTGAGTGGAAAGCACACGTCATTCTGTGAGTGGAATGCACACATGAGTGTGTGAGTGGAATTCTGTGAGTGTAATGCACTCATCACAAAGCAGCTCCTCAGAATGCTTCCCTCCAGTTTCTATCTGAAGACGTTTCCTTTCCTACCATAAGCCTGAACTGCTCCTGAATATCCCTTTGCAGACTAAACAAAAACAGTGTTATGATACTGCTCAATGAAAAGAGAAGCTAAACTGTGTGAGCACAATTCAGGTAACACAGAGCTGTTTCACAGAAAGCTTCCTTCTGGTTTCTATCTGAGGTTATTTCTTTTTCAGGATATTCTGAAGAGAGTTTCCAGATGTCCTTTCTCAGATTCCACAGAAACAGTGATTTCAAACTACTCATTCCAAAGAATGATTTAACTCTATGAGGTGAGCACAAACTTCACAAAAGAGTTGCGCAGAAAACTTGTCTCAGATATTCGATGGAAGATATTTCCTTGCTCAACACAGGCCTCCGGTTGCCACTTACTATCCCTTTGCAGAAACAGCAAAGACCGATTTTTAAACTGGGAAATGTAGAGCAAGCTTTCTCCATGTGTAAAAATCCACCTGTCAGAGTGCAGTTTCTTCGGTGCTTCTTTCTGTTTTTTATTGGATATTTCAATTTTGCCATAGTCTTCAATGTGCTCCGAATATCACTCTTTTGGTTTTACAGGGACAGTGTTCAAATTGTGCCTTATGAGAAGAAAGCTATAACTCCCTGAGTGGAATGCACACGTCACCAAGCAGTTTCTCAGAGAGCTTCTCTCCCGTTTTGATCTGACTGTATTTCTTATTTCTCTATAGGCCCGAATGTGATACCAAATATCCCTTCACGGATCCATCCACCAGGGAGTTTCCAAGCTGTGTATTGTAAAGAAAGCTTCATCTATGTGAGATGAATAAACAGCAAAAAGCATATTCACAGAAAGCTTCTTTCCTGTCTTTATCTGAAGATATTTCGTTTTTCAACATTGTCCACAAAGTGCTCCCGAAGGTCCCTTCATGAATCCGTCCATGATAGTTTCCAAGCTGCATAATGTAAAGAAAGCATTATCTATGTGAGATGATTACACATGTCTCAGTAGTTTCCTAGAAAGCCTTTTTCAGTTTTAGTCTGAGACTATTTCCCTTTTCACCTTCGGCATCAACATGCTCCCGAATATCACTTGGTACCTGTTCCTCTGAAAGAGTTTCCCCGATGCTGTATGAGAAGAGATGTATAACAATCTGACAGGAAAGCAAATGTGACAAAGCAGTTCCTCAGTAAGCTTCTCTGCAGTTTCGGTCTGAACATGTTTCCTTTTACACCGTAAGCCTCTCAGTGCTCCCAAATACCGCATCAAACGCTAACGTAAACAGGGATATAAAACTGCTCAATGAAAAGAAAGCCTTAACTGAGTGAGAGGAATTAAGATGACACAAAGCAGTTTCACCGTGCTACCTTTTGGATTTTACATGAGGATGCTTCTTTCTCCATATTCTAGGTATCGTTTCCAAAGGTCCTTCCTCAGATTCCACAAAAACAGTGATTTGAAGCTGCTCAATCCAAAGAACGGTTTAAATCCATGAGACGAATACACACATCGCAAAGCAGTTGCTCAGACAGTTTCTCTAGGGTTTTCATTGCAAGACGTTTCCTTGCTTGCAACAAGCCTCCGGGCGTCACTAAATATGCCTTCACAAATTCTTCAAAGACAGAGTTTCGAAACTGGGCAATATAGAGTAAGCATTAACTCTGTGAAGTGAAGGCACATATCAGAGAGCAGATTCTTGGAATGCTTCTTTCTCCATTTTATTTCAGTATATTTCACTCTTCACCATAGTCCACAAAGCACTCCGAAATATCACTTTTTGGGTTCACAGGAACAGTGTTCAAACGCTGCCTTGTGAGAAAAGTGGTATAACTTCCTGAATGGAATGCATACATCCCAAATTAGTTTCTCAGAAAGCTTCTATCCACTTTTTATCTGAAGATATCTCCTCTTTCACCATAGGCCTGAATGTGCTCCCGAATGTCCCTTCACAGATACGTGCATGAGGGAGTTTCCAAACTGCGTAATATAAGAAAAGTTTTAACTTTGCGAGATGAATAAAAATATCTAAAACAAAGCAGTTTCACAGAAGTCTTCTTTCCAGTTTTTGTCTGAGGATATTTACTTTTTCACCATAGCTGTCCCTATAGTCCCTAATATCCGTTTGTAGCATTTTCTCCAAAATGGATTCCGGAATCCTCTAGGAGAAGAAAGGTATATTTCTGTGAGTGGAATGCACACGTCACAAAGCAACTCCTCAGAAAGCTTCTCTCCAGTATCTATCTGAAGAGGTTTCCTTTCTCACCATAAGCCTCAAAGTGCTCTTGAATATCCCTTTGCCAACTAAACAAAAACAGTGTTATGATACTGCTCAATGAAAAGAGAAGCTTAACTCTCTGAGCGGAATTCATGTGACACAGAGCAGTTTCACAGAAATCTTCCTTCTGCTTTCTCTCTGAGGTTATTTCTTTTTCAGGATATTCTAAAAGGCATTTCCAAATGTCCTTTCTCAGATTCCACAAACACAGTAATTTCAAACTACTCAATCCGAAGAATGATTTAACTCTATGAGATGAGTACAAACTTCACAAAAGAGTTGTGCAGAAAGCTTCTCTCAAATATTCGAT
>NW_022334298.1:0-1123 GCF_002776525.5 Piliocolobus tephrosceles | reverse complement strand
CACACACACACACACACACACACACACACACACACACACACAGTAGCACTTACTCTGCTTCCACAACAGTCCCTGACCCATCCACCCTTCCGTTGTCAGCCTTGAATTCGATTTGCTATTGTATTTTATTTGTTTTAATTATATGGAACACTTCGTGAACTTGTGCAGGGGCCATGCTAATCTTATCTATATAGTTCCAACTTTAGTATATGCACTGCTGAAATGAGCACTCAAATTAGGTTGGATTACAGCAAAATTAAGGATTCCTTTCCATAAAGGACAGCACAGATAGAATTAACAGACAGACAACAGATGGGGAGAAGATATTTGCTTTTTAAAAGCAACAGGAGATTAATGGATAAAATATACGAGAACATTCTGCAAAACAACAAGAAAAAGACCCAACAGGAAAGTGAGCAAAGCATATGCATAGGCAATTCTCAGGAGAAGAAACTGAAAAGGCTGGCAAATAAGTATGTGAAGAGATGCTCGGATCCCAGATTCATTAGTAATCGGAGAAATGCAAATGACAGCAATGACATAGGATACACACATGTCAGATTGGCAAAAATCAGCTGTATGATGCCAAGTGTTGGCTAGAATAAGCAGAAAGAGGAACCATTGTGTGTCGCTGCTGGGAGTCCTGCTAGATGGATGCAGCCTCTTTGGAGAGCCACCTAGTAGCACTTAGCCAAATCGTGTCTGTGCCCACAGTGTTCCAGTAAGCCCATTCCTGGGCATAGCCTCAAGAAATTATCCTGCAGGCCCACAAAGGGACTGAGTTTCTTGTGGCTGCTGTAACAAAGTATCACTAACTCAATGACTCAAAACAACAGAAATGTATTCTCTGGTACTTCTGGAGTCAAGAGGTCCAAAATCAGTATCCTTCGGCTGAACCCCAGGTGTCAGCAGGGCCATGCTCTTTCAGGAGGTTCTGGGGAATCTCCACTCCTTGCTTCTTCCAGCTTCTGGTGACTGCCAGCCTTCCCTAGTCTGCAGCTGCATCACTTTGATGTTCAAGGCCAGCATCTTCAAATCTTTCTCTGCTCCCTCTTCACTCTGCCTTCTCTGTGTGAGTGTCAAATCTACCTCTGCCTCTCTTTTTTTTTTTTTTTTTTTTTTT
>NW_022334297.1:4155-4347 GCF_002776525.5 Piliocolobus tephrosceles | reverse complement strand
GCACAAGATACAGGTCACAAAGAGTTTGCTGATAAAACAGGATGTAGTGGCCAGGTGCGGTGGCTCACACCTGTAATCCCAGCACTTTGGGAGGCCGAGGTGGGTGGATCACTTGAGGTCAGGAGTTTGAGACCAGCCTGACCAACAGGATGTGGTAAAGAAGCCAGCCGAAAACCACCAAAACCAAGATGG
>NW_022334297.1:2294-4145 GCF_002776525.5 Piliocolobus tephrosceles | reverse complement strand
GCCTCATCTTGCTTCTAACCTCCAAGTTGTCCTTGTTCATTCCTGGGCATAGGCTGAACTAACTTTGGAAGGAACTTAGTTTATAGTTTAAAACAAAGAAGATAACAGCCCTTTCTCAGAACAAACCTCCTTCTTGCCTGGGGACTAGACTGCCTTGGTAGGACTAACAAATTAGCCAAAAGATTATAAATTGTGGTTTAGGAGTCATGCAGCTGGAGGCTACAAGATTCTGTCCCTCCCCAGGTTGCTCCTGGGGGTAACATTACTATTGTAAAGCCGAAGATCAGTGCTTGAGATATTTTGCAGACCCTGCACTTGATGGATCAGCTGGCACCACACACATCAATAAACTGGCTCGGCCGGGCGCAGTGGCTCATGCCTGTAATCTCAGCACTTTGGGAGGCCAAGGTGGCGGATCACCTGAGGTTAGGAGTCCGAGACCAGCCTGACCAACATGGAGAAACCCCGTCTCTACTAAAAATACAAAATTAGCTGGGCGTGGTGGCACATGCCTGTAATCCGAGCTACTAGGGAGGCTGAGGCAGGAGAATCGCTTGAACCTGGGAGGCGGAGGTTGCAGTGAGCCGAGATCGTGCCATTGCACTCCAGCCTGGGCAACAAGAGTGAAACTCCATCTCAAAATAAAATAAAAACTAAACCAAACTAAACTAAAAAAATAAAATAAACATAATATAAAATAAAATAAAATAAAATAAAAGATTGGCTCATCTGATCTTGTGTCCCCCACCCGAGAACTGACTCAGCACAAAAGGACAGCTTCCACTCCCTATGATTTCATCTCCGACCCAACCAGTCAGCACTTCTGACTCATTGGCAGCCCCCTACTCACCAAATTATTCTTAAAAACTCTGATCCCCCAAATGCTCGGGGAGACTGATTTGAGTAATAATAAAACTCCAGTCTCCCGCACAGCAGGCTCTGTGTGAATTACTGTTTCTCTATTGCAATTCCCGTCTTGATCAATCGGCTCTGTCTAGGCCGTGGGCAAGGAGAGCACGCTGGGCAGTTACATGATCAAGAAATAACTGTAAGTATAGTCAGTCAAGCAGCCCATGCTGCTGCTCCTCTGTCTGTGGAGTATTCATTAATTCCTTTACTTTCGTTGATTTTTTTTTTTTTTTTTGAGACAGAGTCTCACTCTGTCACCCAGACTGGAGTGCAGTGGCGCAATCTTGGCTCACTGCAACCTCCGCCTCCTGGATTCAAGCGATTCTCCTGCTTTCAGCCTCCCAAGTAGCTGGGATTATAGGCATGTGCCACCACACCCAGCTAATTTTTGTGTATTTAGTAGAAACAGGGATCACCATGTCAGCCAGGCTGGTCTTGATCTCCTGATGATGTGATCTGCCCGCCTCGGCCTACCCAAAGCGCTGGGATTACAGGTGTGAGCCACCGCGTCTGGCCTTCCTTTACTTTCTTAATAAACTTGCTTTCACTTTATGGACTCACCTCAAATTCTTTCTTGTGTAAGAGCGAAGAACCCTCTCTTGGGGTCTGGATTGGGACCCCCTTCTAGTAACACTAATGTCCCCAGTCATGTCTCTAGTGACTAAACCATCTCTTGTTTCTTGGGGCTGGGACCAGTCTCTCTAGCCTGCCCACTTCCCTCTCATGGATCAGATAGTCCCAAAGGCTCCATCCTTAGCTCCTAAAGAAAGCTTTGGTCCTTAGAACCTCCCTTCCCATTCCTTCCTTTTCTCCACACACTGGGGCAGGGAGGGAAAAGCAAGGGCCTCTCTTTCAAAGCCCCTTAGATTTGGATGAAGAGCAGGCCAGTGAGCAGGGCACAGCCTGCTAGGAGCAGAATGACTTTGAGGATCCTTTGCTCAG
>NW_022334297.1:0-2284 GCF_002776525.5 Piliocolobus tephrosceles | reverse complement strand
TGGGGACAGAAGCCACAAGAATGAGCGGGAGCAGCCAGGGCAGAGAGAGGAGGGCCTGAGCCCAAGCTTTTAGCACTGGGGTGACAGCCAGAGAGGTAGAAAGAAATCTGGAGGGACAGCTCCAGAGACCCAGGAGACATAGCTGAGGCTGGCTTTCCCTTCTCCCTATCAGGCAGTTTTGGGGAGGGAATAATAGACCAGGCTTGAGTCTTACCTGTGACCATATATGCTGGGAGGCCTTTGCCAGGTCACTTGCCCTCTCTGATCCTTAGAATGTAAGTCTGGAATGGGGAGCAGTGTTATCCACTGTGAAAGGAAAATAAATCTGGGGACCCCAAAATCACTAAGCCAAAGGGAAAAGACAAGCCGGGAACTGCGTCAGGCAAACCTGCCTCCCATTTTATTCCTAAATAAGATAGCTACAGAGCTTAAAAAGCTACATCCCTCACGCACATTTTGCCCACAAGGAAATTCCTTGTGGGTCTCAAGATTTTTACCCTAAAACAGTTCTGCTGGGTTTCACCCTGGCAGTGTAAATGAATAGCTGATCTTCACAAGTACGGGACAAAGGACAGAACTCAAAGTCATCCCTCCGCTCACCTGAGACAAATGCATATCTGATTGCTTCCTCTGCCCTATTTTTAGGTAAAAATGCAGCTTCAATGAACCAGACTAAAGCATAAGTGACTATCCCTTTAACCCCCGCTCACATGTAAATTGTGTATTCAGTGACAGGCTGATAAGCACCCAAAAGAACAAAACCTTTTATCTCTTATCTACCTATGACCTGGAAGCCTCTGCCCCACTTCAAATTGCCCTGCCTTTCCAGACCAAACCCATGTACATTTTACACACTTTGATCGATGTCTCATGTCTCCCTAAAATGTTTAAAACCAAGCTGTGCCCCAACCACCTGGGGCACATGGCATCAGGATGAGGCTGTCATGGGTGCGTCCTTAACCTTGGAAAAATAAACTTTCTAAACTCATTGAGACCTGTCTCAGATACTTTTGGTTCACACTACCTACCCCCTGGGTTAGCAAGAGAGTCAGAAGAATGGTGGTAAACCGCAGGCTTTCCCAGGGTAGGGAGACCCTGCCTTGTCAGTTTCCATGGTATGAATGTGTCCATCATGGCTTATTTCAGGCTTTCCACATAAAGTGATACACAGTGGCACACGATAATGTGGTCTTTCCGCCAAACAGAATAGATGTAAATAAGCTCCCAAGAGCATAGATGATAGTAAAATGTGGTAAAATGATTATGAGGCAATACGTTTTGAGCATTTACTTTGTTTTTAGTACAATGTATTTAAATCTAAGTTTGTATCATTTGATCTTTTCATATTGTTTGTTTATTTTATTTATTTATTTATTTATTTATTTATTTATTTATTTATTTATTTATTTTTGAGACAGGGTCTCACTCTGCCGCCCATGCTGGAATGCAGTGGCATGACTACGGCTCACTGCAGCCTCAAACTCCCAGGCATAAACAATCCTCCCATCTCAACCTCCTGAGTAGCTGGGACTACAGGCGTGCACCACCACACCCAGCTAATTTTGTATTTTTTATAGAGACAGGGTTTCACTATGTTGCCCAGACTGGTCTCGAACTCCTGGGCTTAAGCAGATCTCCTGCCTTGGCCTCCCAAAGTGTTAGAACTACAGGCATTAGCCACCACACCCAGCCTACATTATTTAATTTTTAATAATGGCTGTGTCAAACAATGAGCTCATAAAATTCCTGAAAAGCTAACAGTTGGCTGTGATCCCTACCAGCCAGCTGTGACATGCCACTCACTGGTCTATAGGCAAGAGGATGTGCAAAGTAAACCTCCAATGGGTCCTCCTCAAGAGGCTCAACCTCTGCCCTAGGGGGCTACTGGCTTCTCAAACATTAAGGGGCAAAGGCAGGAGTGCTCTGAGTCCAGCCTACCCAAGGCAGCCACAGCTTTGGAGGAAAAATGCACTTCTTTCCACCCCTCCCCACCCCTGCCTGAGTCCTGCCATACCTAAGACAGTATCCCCTAACAGTGGCCCCTGTTCTGGGGACCTCATGTTCCCAGCCCTTCCTCAGGAAAACCAGAGAGCTAAACTCATTGGTGAACATCTCTTTATTGGAAAACGCTGGTGGGTGTGGGGGCTCCTTAGACTCCGCTGCCCGGACCTGCATCTGGACATGCTTCAAAGCTCCGGGTCCTGAGCCAGCGGCAGTAAAGGAAGACACAGATGTCCATCCCCAGGGCAGACAGCAACACCAAGAGCAGAGTCCCTGTTACGAG
>NW_022334296.1:0-4264 GCF_002776525.5 Piliocolobus tephrosceles | reverse complement strand
AAAAAAAAAAAAAAAAAAAAAAAAAAAAAAAAAAAAAAAATAGCCAACTTGAAGCCAAGAAGAGACATCTTAGAAGAACTGAACCTGTTAACACCTTGATCATGGGCTGTGAGCCTCCAGAACTGTGAGGAAATCAACATCTGTTGTTTAAGCTACCCAGTGTGTGGTACTTTTTTAGGGCAAACATAACAAACTATGCAGGGGAGAGCATTTTTAGGATGTGGAAATCAAGACTCTTGTTTGGAACATGTTATGTTTGCATCCATATTAGAAGGCAAGTGGATTGCTGAGAGCTTCAACTGACCGAAAGGTGCCTGAGCTCCTGCTGCAGACCTGCTCCTTGATTTGACCCATCCTCGCTCTTCTGTCACCTCTGTTTTATTTGGGTATGGAGAGTTCATAGCTGATATTTATTCTTCCCTAATACACTAATCTCTTTCACTCATTGCTGACATTGGAAAATGTCAGGGAAAGGGCCTGAGCTGAGTGATATTTGAAGGCAACGCCTGCTGTCTTCCTGTACTCACCAAGCC
This sequence comes from Piliocolobus tephrosceles, assembly GCF_002776525.5. NCBI lineage: Eukaryota > Metazoa > Chordata > Mammalia > Primates > Cercopithecidae > Piliocolobus > Piliocolobus tephrosceles. The sequence goes on along the minus strand of NW_022334296.1, from coordinate 3,731 downwards.
AAGGGGAAGCCTTACTTCACCAGGACACCACTTCTACAGCAACCTATGCAATGAGGCAAGTCTGCGAGGCACTCCTGTCTGCTCCTTCCCTCTGATCTTCCTTTCCTACTTGAAGGTCCACTGTAAGTCACTAGGCAGGGGCATTCATCTCCAGTTCCCCTGTCCAAATGGTGTGGGTAGAAACCAATGACCATCATCCCACTAACATTAGCATACCCGCTAGGCCAAGCCAGCCTACAACTCTTTTATTATCACATAGCCAAAGAAGAATTGCCAAATGGTAATATATTTCCTCTTTAGCAAACATCCCTAATATGCCAGAGCCGGTCAGGGAGGAAAACAACAATCTGCCTGATCACCAGCCAATGGTAGAGGAATCTGCAACAAGCCTCATTGTATGAGGGGGACTTCTAATACTATAAGGGGTCTTCAAACTCTTTGTGGAAAATAAATTATCATTTTAAAAAATTAAGTGTGTATATGAAAATTTTTTGTACCAAAATAGATTTGTACTTACTTGTTGCAACATGTCTGAACAGGATCTAGTTCAGGCACTAAGATGGTTGAGACAGCAGTTTGAAAACAGCCTCTATCAGAACAGCAAATATTCTACTAAAATTGCAGCAAGAACAAATATCAAGTTTATCATGGAGCTTGGGTGGAGGGATGGTGACATCACTGATGCATTACAAAATATTTGTGCCCAAGTAAATCAGCCCTTCACAAATGGATAACTCATTTTAAGAAGTGATGACATGATGGTGAAGGTGAACCTTGCAGCAGTAAACCATCCACATCAACTTATGGGCAAAAATTTTATCTTCTTTTGGCCCAATTAAAGAGGTCTGATAATTAACAGCAGAAACAAGAGATAGCACAAGAAGAAAATCAATTGGTTCAGATTACATATTTTTTTTTCTGGCTGAAAAATTAATGTTGAGCAAACTGTCCACTTGATGGGGGCAAAACTGCTGTACCTAAGTCAGCTACAGACAAGTACAGAAGGTTCAGTGAAAACTTTAACAAGTAGGATCCAGATCCTAAAGCGTTTCTTTGAAGAGTTGTAATAGGAAATCAAACATGGCTTTACCAGTGCCATCCTAAGGGAAAACACCGTCAAAGCAGTGGCCACCCCAAGGTGGGAGCTGTCTAGTCTAAGTAAACGCAACAAGAGCAAACATCATGGCAACAGTGTTTATGGATGCTCAGGGTATGTTGGCTGTTAACTTTCTGGAGGGTCAAAGTATGATAACATTGATATATGGGAGAGTTTGGAGTTTGGAGAAAGCCAAATCTTTAGCAGATAAATGGATGAGATCAGATGCCTAGTGATTTTCCATCAGAAGTCTGGTAAAATTGCCCCTGTTTCATGAGAGGAATGAGCAGGAGCATTGTGGTGATGGACAAGGAGTCTCTGCTGAAGGTTTTCTGGGAATTTATCTGCTAAAGTTTTGGTTAACTTTCTCCAAGTTCTCTTACAACTCGGTGTTATCATTCTAAGTGAAGTATCTCAGGGCTGGAAAATAAACATCCTATGTTCTCATTCGTAAATCTTAGCTAAGGTATGAGGATGCAATGGCATAAGAATGACACAATGGGCCGGGCATAGCGGTTCAAGCCTGTAATCCTAGCACTTTGGGAGGTCGAGGCAGGCAGATCATCTGAGGTCAGAAGTTCAAGACCAGCCTGAACAACATGGTGAAACCTCGTCTCTTCTAAAAAACAAAAAAAGAAAAAGAAAAAGAAAAAAGTTAGCCAGGCATGGTGGCACACAGCTGTAATTCCAGCTACTTGGGAGGCTGAGGCAGGAGAATTGCTTGAACCAAGATGGAGATGGAGCCAAGATCGTGCCACTGTACTCAAGCCTAGGCAACAGAGCAAGACTCTGTCTAAAAAAAAAAGGACACAATGAATTTTGGGAACTCAGAGGGAAAGCTGAGAAGGGGGTGAGGGATAGAAGACTACAAACTGGGTGCAGTGTGTAACCCCCAGATCATGGGTGCACCAAAATCTCACAAATCACCACTAAAGAACTTACTCATGTAACCAAACACCAACTGTTCCCCAATAACTTATGGAAATAAAAAAGAAAAAAAAAAAAAAAAAGAAAATCACTAGGCCTCCAACTTACAGTACTGATGCAGTTTCTTTTGATTTCTTTTTTTTCTAATATTAAAAAATCTTTAAAGAACACTCTGTTTTCTTCAGTTAATAATGTAAAAATACTACACGTATATGGTGAAATTCCCAGGACCTTCAGTTATTTATAGATAAGGTAAATTATTGGTATAAGTACTTGCAAAAGCTTCTTGAAAGTGATGGAATTAATGTTAAGAAATAAAGTTTATAATGTCTAGTTTCATATTGTAATTACATTCTTTCACAAACTTTTTGAAATCTCCTTATATGCTCAAACACTTCTGGAAGAGTGGGAGCAGATTCTTCAGTGTACAACACAGGATCCACTCATCCCACCAATGAAGTGGCCTGTCTTTAGGATTTCCAGTCACACTCCCACCCACCATAGCTCTAACAAGGCCATCCTGAAGTTATCACTATCCCTGAAAAAAACTGAATGACAGCACAAGACTTATTCAAGGCCTGAAATGGTAAGTGGCAGCTGTTGATACTGACTATCCCATACTTTCCATGAAGAAGATGAAAGGACGGGGAGGAACTACTTGATATAACAGAAAAGTCAGCAGATGAAATGAGAGCTACCAACACAAACTAAAAAGACTTTGGAAACACGGTACGTTAATCCAAAATTAAAAAGCAAAAAAATAAAATGAAAGGAGTGAGAAGAATTACAGATGCTTACTTAGAAGACTATATTTAAAAATGTTCCCAAGAATTATTTTAAAAGAAGACAGGTATGAGATGAAAAATAAAAACTTGGGAGATTGATTTAGAGTACAACATGTTAGCAAATACATTTTAGAAAGAGAGTGGGGAAGAAGTAGTTTCAGAATATTGCAAAAAAGAAAAAATCTGTGCAGAAGAACAATCTGGGAAACAGCACAGGTACTAAGAAATAGACCAATGCAATACACTTGAGGCTTTTATGTGGTTACCAAACTATGTTATTTGAGTGTATAATTGTGGCCCCTCATTATAAGTGGGAGTGATTAAAAATTTTCCTTAAAAGAATAACTGGGCACACAGACAGTGTCCTTTTCAGCTCTTCCATCACTTCTGTTTATTTTTTTTTGTCTGGTGAGTGCATAGCTGATATTTATGCTTTCCTGATACACTTTCCTCATTGCTGACATTGGAGAAGATCAGGCAAAAGGCCCCAGATGAGTGACCTTTAGGGACATTTCTATTCTCTTCCTGTACTCTCCTGCCAAGGACAAGTCGGTCTTGCATCAGGCCTGCAGCAATCTCAGTTGGGACAATATCAGGCAATGTCAGCCTGGCCTCTTTGCTGCTCCTCGTCTCTGACATTCCTTTGCTGCCTGATAGTCTAACTGAGGCCACCTAGGCAGGATTGCTCATCCCCAGTTCCTACGGAAAACAGTGTCTGGTGAGACCGGAGACACAAATGTCAATAATACAGTGGGATCTGCTGGGACCAAGCAACTACTCTCTGCCTAAGAGAAAACTCACGAAGCTCAGCTAGAACCAATTCACTTTCCATAGAGCCAGAAAGAACTGCCAACTAGTGATGTATTCCCCTTTCCGGTAGGTCTACGTCTACAATTATGCCAGGGAAAATACCAACCTGCCTG
>NW_022334295.1:0-3355 GCF_002776525.5 Piliocolobus tephrosceles | reverse complement strand
AAAAGAAAAGAAAATGGGAAAATGGGGTTGGACGTGGTGGCTCACGTCTGTAATCCCAGCATTTTGGGAGGCCGAGGCAGGTGGATCACTTGAGGCCAGGAGTTTGAGACCAGCCTGGCCATCATGGCAGATCCTCATCTCTACTAAAAATACAAAAATTAGCTGGGCCTAGTGGTGCATGCCTGTAATCCCAGCTACTTGAGAAGGCTAAGGCATGAGAATCACTTGAACCCAGGAGGTGGAGGTTGCAGGGAGCTATGACCGTGCCACCACACTCCTGCCTGGGCAAGAGAGTGAGACTCTCAAAAAAAGGAAAACATAATAGTATCATCTAACACATACTGTGGTTGGTACATTAAAAGCACTATTCTAAGTGCTTACCCACATTAACTCTTAATCTTCACAACCATCCCATTGGAATATTATCTATGTTATATAGAATTTATCTGCTGGTCAGGCACGGTGGCTCAAGCCTGTAATCCCAGCACTTTGGGAGGCCGAGACGGGCAGATCACAAGGTCAGGAGATCGAGACCATCCTGGCTAACACAGTGAAACCCTGTCTCTACTAAAAAATACAAAAAACTAGCCGGACAAGGTGGCGGGCGCCTGTAGTCCCAGCTACTCGGGAGACTGAGGCAGGAGAATGGCGTGAACCCGGGAGGCGGAGTTTGCAGTGAGCTGAGATCCGGCCACTGCACTCCAGCCTGGGTGACAGAGCGAGACTCCGCCTCCATCAAAAAAAAAAAAAAAAAAAAAAAATCTGCTTATAAAACTTTACAATTACATTCATTATTTAAGAGAAAGAAGCAAAGTTAACAATTTCACTCTTGAAAACAGTAGTAATTGTCCTAGAAACAAACAGCCCTTTACCAACTAGTTTACAGTGGTCATAGGCAGTAACATTTTGCTGATTTTGTCCTTTACCCTCTGGCCCTGAACTCGTTTTACCTTATTCTATGGTGAGTTTTCAGTTGAATTCCCACCAGTCTCTTACCTTCTGCCTGCAGAAGGACATCACAGAACACATCACTCTGCTGCTGGTGATGAAGCTGCAGAAAAGCTAACCTGAGGAACCGGGGGTTCTTGTATAGGATTTTGGGACTGGCAGGAGAGCACATGTTGGCAGGGTCTTAACAAACCTTCTAGGTTTTCACAGATCAGACTTCTGTAGGTGAGATAATACATTTCAGAGGCATGGTTATATCTAATTTGTTTTTTGTCTTTGAAATGGCAGGGAAATTTTGAACGTGAGAGATAATAGTATATGAGTTGAGGAAACATCAGCGCAGAAATTGTGCCAAGGATATCTCATGAAAGAAAATTATCATAGTGGTTACATGTGGGAGCTCAGAGATAAGCCTAGGTTTGGGTCTCGGTTCTATTTATTAGCCTGGTTGTATAATCTCACACAGGTGACCTAACTTCTCTGAGTCTCACTTTCCTATTCATGAAATGGAATAATAGTACTTACCTTGTAGGGTTGTTTTAAAGATTAAATGAGTCAGTGAAGGTAAAGTTGCTTAGCACAGTAAGTGCCTGGCACAAAATAACTACCATGCCCCAAATGGTAGCTATTATTATCCTTCAACCTTCCTCACTTCCATTACCACTGAGACTCAACTACTACAATGCTGACTACTCATACTCTTCCTGAGCACCGCATCCTAGCTCCATAGGTATAATCTTTAATTTAACACTTTTAAGGAAACACTACTGGGTATAAAATTACCTCTAGTAAGTCCTATGCACCTTTTCTCTGAGCTCACTGTATCACACTAACCAGCAGAGGGTGCACAATAAAAAAGAGAAGCCTCTGACTCTGCGGGAAGGTCTCTCACAGAACCGAGGACATTGCCACCCTTGGCTGGGTGTACTTGACCAAAGTGAGCCTGACTGACCCTGGCAGTAGGCAAAGAATTTGGCCTTTAGGTTTGTATAGTTAATTGCCAGGCTAACAATGGAGCAAGGATAGTTAAGCATTTTACCCCTCCCCAAACAAACGGAGTGTTCTGACTTCAGGTTTATGTCCAGCTTTTTAGCATTGAAACCCCCCCACTCACTGCACAGCTGTGTTCCTTTCCTGGCATGCAGTTTTCTATCAGGTAGCACTGAGGGTCCGAACAGTTCACGTCAAAACTATCAGGAAAGAAGAGTGAAAAGGTAAATTAAGAGAAGGCAGGCTTGGCCGGGCGGGGTGGCTGACGCCTGTTATCCCAGCACTTTGGGAGGCCGAGGCAGGTGGATCACCTGAGGTTAGGAGTTCGAGGCCAGTCTGGCCAACATGGTGACTCCCGTCTCTACTAAAAATAAGAAAATTAGCCGGGCATGGTGGCAGGCGCCTGTAATCCCAGCTACTCGGGAGGCTGAGGTGGGAGAATCGCTTGAACCTGGGAGGCGGAGGTTGCAGATAGAGCCACTGCACTCCAGCCTGGGCAACAGAGCGAGACTCCGTCTCAAAAAATAAATAAATAAATAAATTAAAAAATAAATAAATAAATAAAAAATTCCCATCCCAGTAAGAGAGATGTGGATGGAGGATGGCAGCTGTTGCAAGGGCCCTGGGGAAGCTTCCCAATCCACGAGCGCCCGGCCTTGCCCCCAGACCCAACCTGGAATAGCTTTGCGGTCGACTTTGCTCCTGTTGCCCTCTCTGTGCTTGTCCTCTGTCCAGCCTGCCTTGCTTCCTCTCACTGTCCAGCGTTGAGTCGGGAGGCTGAGCAAAGAAGCGCAGGTGGGCCAACGGCTGAGTGCTTCACCTCCCCGCCCAGAAGCAAGGGAATCGGTGTTGGCGGAAAAAGCGGGGCTTCAGGGAGAGCCCTGCAAAGCGGGGTGCCCCGCACGCTTGGGCGCCCTGGCCCAACTCTTTTGAAGAAAGATTTCTAGGCGCGAAGGTTTCTGGGAATGGAGCATGGGGATCCGGGAGGCCCAAATTCAGGACTTCCCGTCACGGCCACCTCCACCAGCACAGATTTTGCAGGCAGCCCCTGGCTGCAAAGGCCCTTGTATCTCTGCGGGCCTCGGCACCCACATGCACTGGGTGCTGGTGATAGCGAGGGTTGTGAGGCCACGCGGCCAGCGCCACACACCTCGTGCCACCGCCCTAGCCTGCTGCGCGTCGCAGAACCCTACGCCCCTCCTCCTTCCGAGCCCTCGGGCCTACGTCCCCTGGAATACGTCATCCCCATTGGCCGAAGGCTCCCGGGAGAACCAATCAGAGCAGGAGGAGCGCTTTGGGCGGGAGGCTAAGTCTCGAGGGACTTGAGGGCTGAGGGAAGATGGCTGGGCTGCAAGAGGCAGGGGGATGGGCCCACCGGGGAGGAATTCTTGTGAAAGCCGTCGTCTTCCTCAGCACT
>NW_022334294.1:0-3783 GCF_002776525.5 Piliocolobus tephrosceles | reverse complement strand
CACTTTCTGTCTGAGGATATATCCATTTTCACCATATCCCTCCATGAGCTCCCAAATATCACTTCGCAGAATCCAAGACAACAGCCTTAGCAAACTGTGCCAAGAGGTAATGTGTGGAACTCTGTGTGATGAAGTCACATATCAGAAAGCAATCTATCAGAAAGCTTCCCTCTAGTTATTATGTGATGATATTTCTTTTTTCACCATGGGCCCCAATTCGCTCCCAAATATCACCTTGCAGATTCTAAGAAAAGAGTGTTAGCAATCTGCTTCCTTAGGATAAAGATGTAACTGTGTGGGACGAATTCACAGAACACAAAGAAGTTTCTCAGAAAGCTTCTTTCCGGTTTTTCACTGATGATATTTCCTTTATCAGCGTAAGCCTCAATGCCATCCAAAGCAGAAATTCTCAGTTTCCTAAAAGACACTGTTAGTGGCCTGCTTCATGAAACATAAGAGTAACTCTGAGAGATGAATTCACACATCACAGAGAAGTTTCTATGAAAGCTTCTTTCCAGTCTTCATCTGAGGACACTTGCTTTGTCACCGTAAGCTTCATTGCGCTATGAAGAATCCCATTGAGGATTCCAAGCAAACTGTCTAAGCAAACTGAGAGCTGAAGAGAAAAGTGTAACTCTGTGAGTTGCACTCACACATAGCAATGCAGTTTCCCAGAAGACTTCCTTCCAGTTTCTGTCTGAGGATACATCCTTTCTCACCATAGCCCTCAAAGAGCTCCCAAATATCACATTTCAGAATCCACGGGAACAGTGTTAGCATACTGTTCCATGAAGGGAAGAGTTGAAATCTGTGTGATGAAGTCACACATCAGAAAGCAATCTCTTAGAAAGCTATTCTGTAGTTGTTATGTGAGGATACGTACTTTTTCACAGTGGGACCGAATTGGCTCCCTAATATCACTTTACAGATTCCACGAAAGGAGTGTTAGTAAACTGCTTCCTGAGGAACAAGTAGTAACTCTGTGAGATGAATTCACAGATCACAAAGCAATTTCTCAGAAAGCTCCAATCTCATTTTTCACTGATGATATTTCCTTTGCCAGCGCAGGCCTCCATGCGATCCAAAGTAACCTTTCTTAGTTTCTTCAAAGACAGTGTTAATGGCCTGCTCTTTGAAACATAAGGGTAACTCTCTGAGATGAATTCACACATCAACAAGAAGTTTCTAAGGAAGATTCTTTCTAGTTTTCCTCTGAGGAGATTTCCTTTGTCACGTCAAGCTTCATTACGCTGAGAAATATGCCATTGCAGATTTCCAGAAAACTGTGTTAGCAAACTGATGACTGAAGAGAAACCTGTAACTCTGTGAGTTGCAGTCATACATTGCAATGCAGTTTTTCAGAAGCCTTCTTTACAGTATCTGTCTGAGGATATATCCTTTCTCACCATAGCCCTCAATGAGCTCCCAAATATCACATTGCAGAATCCAAGGCAACAGTGTTAGCAAACTGTTCCAAGAAGGGAAGGGTGGACCTCTGTGTGATGAAGTCACACATCAGAAAGCAATCTCTCAGAAAGCTATTCTCTCATTGTTATGTGGGGATACTTCCTATTTCACTTTGGGCATGAATTGGCTCCCAAATATCACTTTACAGATTCCAGGAAAAATGTGTTAGCAAACTGGTTCCTGATGAATCAGTTGGAACTCTGTGAGATGAATTCACACATCACAAAGAAATTTCTCAGAAAGCTTCTCTCTCGTTTTTCACTGATGATATTTCCTTTTCCAGCGCTGGCCTCCATGCGATCCAAAGCAACCTTTCTTAGTTTCTTCAAAGACAGTGTTAATGGCCTGCTACATGAAATATAAGTGTAACTCTGTGAGATGAATTCACACATCAACAAGAAGTTTCTAAGGAAGCTTGTTTCTAGTTTTCATCTGTGGATATTTCCTTTGTCAACAGAAGCTTCATTGCGCTGAGAAACATGCCATTGCAGATTTCCAGAAAACTGTGTTAGCAAACTGATGCCTGAAGAGAAACCTGTAACTCTGTGAGTTGCATTCATGCATCACAATGCAGTTTCTCAGAAGGCTTCTTTCCAGTTTCTGCCTGAGGATATATCCTTTCTACCCATAGCCCTCAATGAGCTCCCAAATATCACATTGCAGAATCCAAGGGAACAGTGTTAGCAAACTGTTCCAAGAAGGGAAGGGTGGAATTCTGTGTGATGAAATCACACATCAGAAAGCAATCTCTCAGAGCTATTCTCTAGTTGTTACGTGAGGATACTTCCATTTTCAAAGTGGGCCTGAATTGGCTCCTAAATATCACTATACAGATTCCACGAAAAGAGTGTTAGCAAACTGCTTCCTGAGGAATAAGTTGTATCTCTGTAAGATGAATTCACAGATCACAAAGAAATTTCTCAGAAAGCATCTCTCTCGTTTTTCACTCATGACATTTCCTTTGCCAGCGCAGGCCTCCATGCGATCCAAAGTAACCTTTCTTAGTTTCTTCAAAGACAGTGTTAATGGCCTGCTCCTTGAAATATAAGTATAACTCTGTGAGATGAATTCACACATCAACAAGAAGTTTCTAAGGAAGCTTCTTTCTAGTTTTCATCTGAGGAGATTTCCTTTGTCACCATAAGCTTCATTGCGCTGAGAAGTATCCCATTGCAGATTCCCAGAAAACTGTGATAGCAAACTGATGACTGAAGAGAAACGTGTAACTCTGTGAGTTTCATTTACACATCGCAATGTAGTTTCTCAGAAGTCTTCTTTCCAGTTTCTGTCTGAGGATATATCCTTACTCACCATAGCCCTCAATGAGCTCCCAAATATCACATTGCAGAATCCATGGCAACAGTGTTAGCAAACTGCTGCAAGAAGAGAAGCGTGGAAATCTGGGTGATGAAGTCACACATCATAAAGCAATGTCTGAGAAAGCTATTCCCAAGTTGTAATGCGAGGATAATTCCTTTTACACAGTGAGCTTCAATTGGCTCCCAAATATCACTTTATATATTCCACGAAAAGAGTATTAGCAACCTGCATCCTCAGGAATAAGTTGTAACTCTGTGTGATGAATTCACAGATTACAAAGAAATTTCTATGATAGCTTCTCTCTCATATTTAACTGATGATATTTCCTTTTCCAGCACTGGCCTCCATGCGATCCAAAGTAACATTTCTTAATTTCTTCAAAGACAGTGTTAATGGCCTGCTCCATGAAATATAAGTGTATCTCTGTGAGATGAATTCACCCATCAACAAGAAGTTTCTAAGGAAGCTTCTTTCTAGTTTTCTCTGTGGATATTTCCTTTGTCAACAGAAGCTTCATTGTGCTGAGAAACATGCCATCGCAGATTTCCAGAAAACTGTGTTAGCAAACTGATGCCTGAAGAAAAACGTGTAACTCTGTGAGTTGCATTCACACTTCGAAATGCAGTTTCTCAGAAAGCTTCCTTCCTGTTTCTGTCTGAGGATATATCCTTTCTCCGTAGCCTTCAATGAGCTCTCAAATATCACATTGCGGAATCCATGGCAACAGTGTTAGCAAACTGTTCCAAGGCAGGCAGAGTGGAACTCTGTGTGATGAAGTCACACATCAGAAAGCAATGTCTCAGAAAGCTGTTCTCTAGTTGTTATGTGAGGATATTTCCTTATTCACAGTGGGCTCCAATTGGCTCCCAAATATCACTCTACAGATTCCATAAAAAGAGTGTTAGCAAACTGCTTCCTGAGGAATAAGTTGTAACTCTGTGAGATGAATTCACAGATCACAAAGAAATTTCTCAGAAAGCTTCCCTCTCTTTTTTA
>NW_022334293.1:0-1380 GCF_002776525.5 Piliocolobus tephrosceles | reverse complement strand
TCTGGAATACACTACTTCTCTGTTTATTTCGATCATCTTTACTTTCTCTCGGTGCTGTCATGTAGATCTTAGTGTACAAATCACAAACACTATTAAAAAATTAATGTCTGAACATGGTATTACTTTAATAAATGTTTTATAAGTGGATTTTTAAATTTTTCATTATTCTGATTTTACATTACTTATAGAGACTTTACTTTTGTGTAGGAGTTGTACCCTACAATTATGATAAATTCACTTCTTACTTCTAGAAGTTTTATTTGCCTTAATATTTTCCACTTGCATAATATTGTCACCTGCAAGCTAGGACATTTTACTTCTCTTTCATTTATAAGTCTTTCATTTTTTTTTCTTGGCTTAATGCTCTGGCCAAGACCTCCAGGACAATATCTTTGCCGTTTTCTTGATCTTAGGTAGAGAGTAATCTATTTTCATCATAAAATGTGATGTGAGTTGTAGGTTTTACATAGAAGCTCTTTATTGAATTGAAGAACATGACTACAATTCCTATTTACTGACAAATTTTGTCACAAATGAGTGTTACATTCTACTTTTCATTATTATTTTTTAACTTTTAGGTTCTGTGGTACCTGCGCAGGCCTGTTATATATTTAAATTGCATGTCATGGGGGTTTGGTGTACAGATTATTTCACAATGCAGGTTAGAAGCATGGTACTTGATTGGAAGTTTTTTAATCTTCACTCTTCTCTCATCCTCCACCTTCCAGCATGCCCTGGTGTCTACTGTTCCCTTCTGCGAGTCCATGTGTACTCACTGTTGAGCTCTCACTTATGAGCAAGAACTCGTGGTGTTTGGTTTTCTGTTCCTGTGGTAGTTCTCAGGATAATGGCCTGTAGCTCCATCCACATTGCTGCAAAGGACATGACCTTGTTCTTTTTTATGGTTGTGTAGTATTCCATGGTGTGTACGTACCACATTTTCCTTATCCAGTCTACCATTGATGGGTATTTAGGTTGATTCCATGTCTTTGCTATTCTGAATAGCCCTGCAATGAACATACACATGCATGTGTCCTTATGATAGAATGATTTATATTCCTTTGAGGATATACCCAATAAAGGGATTGCTGGGTCAAATGGTAATTCTAAGTTCTTTGAAAAATCGCCAAACTGCTTTCCATACTGGCCGAACTAATTAATTTACATTCCCACTGGCAGTGTATCAGCGTTCCCTGTTCCCTGCAACCTTGCCAGCACCTGTAACTTTTTGGCTTTGTAATAGTATCCATTCTGACCGTGTGAGATGGTATCTCACTGTGGTTTGGGTTCATATTTCTGTAGTGATTAGTGATGTCGATCACCTTCTCATATGCTTGCTGGCCCTGTGTATGTCTTCTTTTGAAAAGTGTTTGTCCATGT
>NW_022334292.1:0-1279 GCF_002776525.5 Piliocolobus tephrosceles | reverse complement strand
TCAGGGACATGGGCCACATTTGAGCCACAAAGAGGCCAGAAGGAAAAAAAAAAAATCAGGCATGTTTGTCTGGAGTTCAGCATCAAGTTCCATCTTGTTAGTTTCATCTGTATTAGCAATCATCTTGAAGCACTAGGCCAACATTATCCTGTTGGGAGAACTGGCTTAATTAGACAGGCAACAAGAATGGAGCTCAAAGATCATAATACAAAAATAATTAGCAATTGTTTTGCTTTATTTCATTTTATTTTACTTTATTTTTATGTTTATTAATGTATTGCAATGGATTCTTGCTCTGTTGTCCAGGATGAAGTGTAGCGGCATGATCCAAGCTCACTGCAAGCAACATCTCCCAGATTCAAGCGGTTCTCTTGCCTCAGCTTCTAGGATAGCTGGCATTACAGCTGCTCACCACCACACTCGGCTAATTTTTGTATTTTCAGTAGAGACGTGGTTTCACCATGTTGGCCAGGCTGGTCTCAAACTCATGACCTTAAGTGACCTTGGCATCTAAATGTGCACAGATTACAGGCATGAGCCATCACGCCCAGCACTTTGGGAGGCCGAGGCCAGTGGATCACGAGGTCAGGAGATCGAGACCATCCCGGATAACACAGTGAAACCCCGTCTCTACTAAAAATACAAAAATTAGCTGGGCGTGGTGGCAGGCGCCCGTAATCCCAGCTACTCGGGAGGCTGAGGCAGCAGAATCGCTTGAACCTGGTAGGCGGACGTTGCAGTGAGCCGAGGTCTCGCCACTGCATTCCAGCCTGGGTGACAGAATGAGACTCTGTCTCAAAAACAGACAGACAAACAAACCAAAGTAATGTATCAGAACTTGATGGACCTTCAGCCCTTCACAGTAATAATGAAGGAGAGAAACACATTTGTGGAGAGGGGACCACATTCACTCTTTATCTGTCCATGATAGACAGATAGTCGGGAGCTTTATATACCCAAGGAACCTAAGCAAAAATGTTCCCTGTCATGACTCACAATCTTCCAGCCACCCTTCCTTGCACCTGTCTTGTGGGCTGGGGGACCCAACTTATGGATTCCATCATCCCAGAGAGAAAGAAAAATCAAATCCTTCAGTATCTCTTTTAGGGTATCCTCTCCTCTATTTGCATGGAGGATAAGGTTCTCGATATTTAGTAGCCGAACGTTACATTTGTGTAACACAGAACTATATTGGGATAAAATAGAATTTGTTTCCTCTGAGACACAGGTAAAGGTACGTCCACACTGACCTGGGTGGCAGCCACCTCTTCCTGCAGTG
>NW_022334291.1:0-5210 GCF_002776525.5 Piliocolobus tephrosceles | reverse complement strand
ATTGATGGGTGCTGACGAGTTGATGGGTGCAGCACACCAACATGGCAGAAGTATACATATGTAACAAACCTGCACGTTATGCACTTGTACCCTAGAACTTAAAGTATAATAAAAATAAAAAAATAAAAATAAAAAAAAAAAAGAAAAAAAAAAAGAAAACATATTTGGGGAAATAATCGAAGAAAACTTTCCCAGCCTTGCTACAGACCAACACATGCAAATACAAGATGCACAAAGAACACCTGGGAAATTTATCACAAAAATATTTTCACCTAAACACATTGTCATCTGCTTATCCAAAGTTAAGACAAAGAAAAGAATTTTAACAGCTGTGAGACAGAAGCACCAGGTAACCTATAAAGGAAAACCTACCAGATTAACCAGCATATGTCACAGCAGAAACCCTACAAACTAGAAGGGATTGAGGCCTTATCATCAACCTCCACAAACAAAACAATTATCAACCAAGAATTTTGTATCCAGGGAAGCTAAGCATCACATATGAAGGAAAGATACTGTCATTTTCAGACAAACAAATGCTGAGAGAATTTGTCATTACGAAGCCACCACTATAAGAACTGCTAAAAGGAGCTCTAAATCTTGAAACAAATTCTGAAAACACATCTAAACAGAACCTCTTTAAAGCATAAATCATACAGGACCTATAAAACAAAAATACAGGTTAAAAAGCAAAAACAAAAACAAACAAAAAAATGACACAGGCAACAAAGGGAAAGACAAAAGCAATAGTACCTCACATTTCAATGTAAATGGCCCAAATGCTCTACTTAAATGGATAAATAACTGCAGAATAGATAAAAACTCACCAATTATCTGCTGCCCTCAGGAGACTCACCTAACACATTAGGACTCACATAAACTTAAAGCAAAGGGGTGGAAAAAGCCATTTCATGCAAATGGACACTAAAAGTGAGCAGGGGTAGCTATTCCTATATCAGACAAAACAAACTTTAAAGCGACAGTGATTAGAAGAGACAAAGAGGGACATTATATGATGGTAAAAGGCCTTGTCCAACAGGAAAACATCACAATCGCAAATATAGGTGCACCTAACACTGGAGCTCCCAAACTTATAAAACAATTACTAACAGACCTTAGAAATGAGATAGACAGCAACACAGTAATAGTGGAGGACTTCAATACTCCATTGACAACTCTAGACAGGTAATGAAGACAGAAAGTCAACAAAGAAACAATGGATTTAAACTATACCTTGGAAAAATATGGGCTTAACAGATATATACAGAACATTTCATCCAACAACCACAGAATACACATTCTATTCAACAGTGCTTGGAGCTTTCTCCAAGATACATTATACGATAAGCCATAAAACAAGTCTCAATAAATTTAATAAAATTGAAATTATATCAAGCACTCTCTCAGACCACAGTGGAATAAAACTGGAAATCAACACCAAAAGGAACTTTCAAAATCAGGCAAATACATAAAAAATAAATAACCTGCTCCTGAATAAGCAATGGATCAAAAACAAAATCAAGATGGAAATTTAAAAATTATTTGAACTGAATGAAAATAATGACACAACCTATCAAAACCTCTGGGATACAGCTAAGGCAGTGCTAAGAGGAAAGTTCATAGCCCTAAATGCCTACATCAAAAAATCTGGAAGAACACAAACAGACAATCTAAGGTCACACCTCAAGAAACTAGAGAAATTAGAACCAACCAAACCCAAAACCAGCATATGGAAAGAAATAACCAAGATCAGAGCAGAACTAAATAAAATTGAAACAAAAACATTAAAAAGATAAATGAAACAATAAGCTTGTTCTTTAAAAAGATAAATAAAATTGATAGACCATTAGCAAGATTAACCAAGAAAAGAAGAGAGAAAATCCAAATAACTGAACTAAGCAACGAAACAGGAGATATTACAACTGACACCACTAAAATACAAAAGATCACTCAAGGCTGCTATGGACACCTTTATGAACATAAACTAGAAAACCTAGAAGACAAGAGAAAGAAATAAAGAGCATCCAAATTGATAAAGAAGAAGTCGAACTGTCCCTGTTTGCTGAAGATATAATTGTTTACCTTGAAAACCCTAAGGACTCCTCCACAAAGCTCCTAGAACTGATAAAATAATTCAGCAAAGTTTCCAGATATAATATACATGTACACTAATCAGTAGCTTTTCTATACACCAACAGCAACCAAGTGGTGAATCAAATCAAGGACTCGATCCCTTTTACAATAGTTGCGAAAAAAATAAAATACTTAGGAATATATCTAACAAAGGATTCAAAAGACCTCTACAAGGAAAACTACAAAACATTGCTGAAAGAAATCATAGACAACACAAATGGAAACACATCTCATGCTCATGGATGGGTAGAATCATTATTGCAAAAATAACTGTACTGCCAAAAGCAATCTACAAATTCAACACAATCCCCATCAAAGTACCACCATAATTCTTCACAGAGTTAGAAAAAACAATTCTAAAAGTCATATGAAATCAAAAAAGAGCCCGCATGGCCAAAACAAGACTAAGTGAAAAGAACAAATCTAGAGGCATCACACTACCTGATTTCAAACTATACTATAAGGCCATAGTCACCAAAACAGCATGGAACTGGTATAAAAATAAGCACATAGATCAATGGAATAGAATAGAGAACCCAGAAATAAACCCAATACTTACAGCCAATATGTTTACTTAGGCTGGATGCTCCAGAATGTCTATAGATGACGCCCTGTGATTTTGCTTTCATGTTGGGATATTTTTTTCTCCACCTCTTTCCCCTCCTACCTAATTTCCCTGCTCTTTGGAGCACATGGCTGTGTAAAAGACAATTTGCCTTTCATTGCTCAAAATTGTCTCTTACAAATCCTAGAGATTTAATCAGCTTTAGAACCTGATTTCTGCCACAAACTGCTTACAGAAGCCATCCCTTTCTTCTCCAAAGCTCCAAACTTCTTACAGAAACCATGCTCTTTCTTTTTCTTCATTTTATTTTATACAATGAACTACAAATGCATGCTTCAATATACACAGAACATTGACTGCCAGATGGGAACTTTGTAACATGCCTTTGGGAGCTTGGACTTCAGCTGATCAACCTTTCTACCTTCCAGGCCAAATAAATTTCCACAATGCTGTCTTGTTAGACAGAGGATCTGTGCAGAACCAGTTGTGCTGGAGTAAGGGAAGAAGAAGAAAAAAACAAGGGGGAGTTTAATTATGGAGAAAACTCAAACACTGCAAGTTGATCATTAAGAGGATCATTAAGATAGCCTTACTGATCTCATCAGTTATCTGAATTCATTTAACCACATCAGCCTCTTTGGCTTTGCTTAAGGTGTACCCCATGCCTGTAATGACTTCCTTCTCCTTTCTACCTAATAAATCCTTAAGGCCCAGCTCAAGCTTTAGTTCTTCTAGGAAGCCTACCTTTCCTCCTTTAGCCTCAAGGATCTCTCCTTTCTCTGAACTTCTACAACACATACTGTCACTTAGCACTTAGCATAGATTGACCTGTAACATATCCTGTACTTCTGTCTTTGTTAGTTATTTAATTTTTCCCAGAAGCTCCTTAAGAAAAATAATGATGTACAGTGATTTTCTGTATTATTCATAGCAGGCACACAGCAAACAATTTATAATAAGGACATATTTACTGAATAATATAACAAGGGCCGTGGCATAGGAGCAGAATGCCAGGTGGTCATGCTCCCTTAGAAAGGTATGTTTTTGTACCCTTAACAGAGGATTTTGTCCACGGTCGGGTCTTATTAAAGTCAGTCTAACTTCTAAAAGTTTTCTCGAAGAGAGGCCTGGCTTCAAGCTGCCTTCAGGCTCTGAGACCTTGTCCCTTTATATAATAACAGCAAATACTGATAGAGAATATGTGCTAGGCACCATTATAAGTGCCTTGTGTCAATTACATTATTTTAAACTTCTAAACCTTATGAGACAGGTAATATGCTCATTTTACAGAGTGGGAAACTAAAGCACAATAAAGTAAAGTAATTTTTTCAAGGCCACACAGCAAGTAGGGGAACTTCAATAAAAACCCATGAAGTCTGACCCCAGGGTGTGCTCTTTTTGTCACTTTGTAGCACTTCTGCCCTTAGTTGGAAACAGATAGACAATATCTACAAATAATTATAATCAGAATTAAAATGGCAGTATGCAAAGGATGTAGATTTGAAAAAAAAAAAAAGGTTGGCACAAACAAATAACCTTGTCATAGACACAAAGTCAGTACCATATAGGTGAGCATGCACATGATGCTGCCTGCCACCTCTAGGCAAACCAATTTAACACTAAAGAAAGTTAGCACTATCACCAGCTTCCAAGGAAGAGGGTTTTCAACAAGAAAATTACTTCAAGATGGGGGGGAGAAACAGACTTAAGTGACTAATGAGCTGCGAAAGAAATTAACAGGAAGATGTTTTTAGAGTTCAAAAAAGTGAAATGTCTTTAAGAATATTTCTTAATTTCAAAAGAATGTAATTTTTTTGTACCCTCAGTGTGTTTAATTTCTCTATACTTAGATCTTGTCAACACATGTACAGGCAGGTCAGTTTTAGCTGATGGTCCATAACAGGTAACTCAAATTAAGATCATTATTGCAGTGATTATTTATTGCTGTGTAATAAACCACCTCAAAACTTAGTGGTGTAAAATAATCATTTTATAATTCTTACAAATATTAGGGATGAAGAATTTGTTCTGGACTCAGCTGAGTACTTCTTCTGCTGGACTCTCCTGGGTCAACCATATGACAATATTTATCCAATAGCTCAGCTGGGGCTGGGTGGTCTAAGATGGCCTCATTCATATGTGTGGCACTTGGTGCTCTCTGTTAGCTGAGCCTCTCTCTTAGCATGGTATCTCATCCTCAAGGTGGCCAGCTTGGTCTTTTTTCATATGTGTCCCAAGAGTTCCCAGGAGCAAGAGGACAATTCCTATGCACAAGGGCTTCTTAAGATTCTGTTTGTTGTTCTCCCAGGGTGAGCGACACAGAAGACCGGCGAATTCTGCATTTTCAACTGAGGTACTGGGGTCATCTCACTCGGGAGTGCCGGACAATCGGTGCTGGTCAGCTGCTGCAGCCCGACCAGCGAGAGCTGAAGCAGGGCGAGGCATCGCCTCACCTGGGAAGCGCGAGGGGGAAGGGAGTCCCTTTTCCTAGCCAGGGGAACTGAGACACACA
>NW_022334290.1:0-2841 GCF_002776525.5 Piliocolobus tephrosceles | reverse complement strand
TTACAAAGAGACTTAGACTCCCATACAATAATAATGGGAGACTTCAACACCCCACTGTCAACATTAGACAGATCAACGAGACAGAAAGTTAACAAGGATATCCAGGAATTGAACTCATCTCTGCACCAAGCAGACCTAATAGACATCTATAGAACTCTCCACCCCAAATCAACAGAATATACGTTCTTCTCAGCACTACATCACACTTATTCCAAAATTGACCACATAATTGGAAGTAAAGCACTCCTCAGCAAATGTAAAAGAACAGAAATTATATCAAACTGTCTCTCAGACCACAGTGCAGTCAAACTAGAACTCAGGACTAAGAAACTCAATCAAAACCACTCAACTACATGGAAACTGAACAACGTGCTCCTGAATGACTACTGTGTACATAACGAAATGAAGGGAGAAATAAAGATGTTCTTTGAAACCAATGAGAACAAAGATACAACATACCAGAATCTCTGGGACACATTTAAAGCAGTGTGTAGAGGGAAATTTATAGCACTAAATGCCCCCAAGAGAAAGCAGGAAAGATCTAAAATTGACACTCTAACATCACAATTAAAAGAACTGGAGAGGCAAGAGCAAACACATTCAAAAGCTAGCAGAAGGCAAGAAATAACTAAGATCAGAGCAGAACTGAAGGAGATAGAGACACAAAAAACCCTCCAAAAAATCAATGAATCCAGGAGTTGGTTTTCTGAAAAGATCAACAAAATTGTCAGACTGCTAGCAAGACTAATAAAGAAGAAAAGAGAGAATAATCAAATAGATGCAATAAAAAATGATAAAGGGGATATCACCACCGACCCCACAGAAATACAAACTACCATCAGAGAATACTATAAACACCTCTACGCAAATCAACTAGAAAATCTACACGAAATGAATAATTTCCTGGCTACTTACACTCTTCCAAGACTAAACCAGGAAGAAGTTGAATTCCTGAATAGACCAATAGCAGGCTCTGAAATTGGGGCAATAATTAATAGCCTACCAACCAAAAAGAGTCTAGGACCAGATGGATTCACAGCTGAATTTTACCAGAGGTACAAGGAGGAGCTGGTACCATTCCTTCTGAAACTATTCCAATCAATAGAAAAAGAGGGAATCCTCCCTAACTCATTTTATGAGGCCAACATCATCCTGATACCAAAGCCTGGCAGAGACACAACAAAAAAAGAGAATTTTAAACCAATCTCCCTGATGAACATCGATGCAGAAATCCTCAATAAAATACTGGCAAACCGGATTCAGTAGCACATCAAAAAGCTTATCCACCATGATCAAGTGGGCTTCATCCCTGGGATGCAAGGCTGGTTCAACATTCGCAAATCAATCAACGTAATCCAGCATATAAACAGAACCAAAGACAAGAACCACATGATTATCTCAATAGATGCAGAAAAGACCTTTGACAAAATTCAACAGCCCTTCATGCTAAAAACGCTCAATAAATTCGGTATTGATGGAACGTACCTCAAAATAATAAGAGCTATTTATGACAAACCCACAGCTAATATCATACTAAATGGGCAAAAACTGGAAAAATTCCCTTTGAAAACTGGCACAAGACAGGGATGCCCTCTCTCACCACTCCTATTCAACATAGTGTTGGAAGTTCTGGCTAGGGCAATCAGGCAAGAGAAAGAAATAAAGGATATTCAGTTAGGAAAAGAAGAAGTCAAATTGTCCCTGTTTGCAGATGACATGACTGTATATTTAGAAAACCCCATTGTCTCAGCCCAAAATCTCCTTAAGCTGATAAGCAACTTCAGCAAAGTCTCAGGATACAAAATCAATGTTCAAAAATCACAAGCATTCTTATACACCAACAACAGGCAAACAGAGTGGAAAAGATGAATGAACTCCCATTCACAATTGCTTCAAAGAGCATAAAATACCTAGGAATCCAACTTACAAGCGATGTGAAGGAACCCTTCAAGGAGAACTACAAACCACTGCTCAGTGAAATAAAGAGGACAAAAACAAATGGAAGAACATACCATGCTCATGGATAGGAAGAATCAGTAGAATGAAAATGGTCATACTGCCCAAGGTGATTTATAGATTCAATGCCATCCCCATTAAGCTACCAATTACGTTCTTCACAGAATTGGAAAAAAAAAAAAAAACTGCTTTAAAGTTCATATGGAACCAAAAAAGAGCCCACATTGCCGAGACAATCCTAAGCCAAAAGAACAAAGCTGGAGGCATGACGCTATCTGACTTCAAACTGTACTACAAGGCTACAGTAACCAAAACAGCATGGTACTGGTACCAAAACAGAGATATAGATCAATGGAATAGAACAGAGCCCTCAGAAATAATACCACACATCTACAGCCATCTGATCTTTGACAAACCTGAGAGAAACAAGAAATGGGAAAAGGATTCCCTATTTAATAAATGGTGCTGGGAAAACTGGCTAGCCATAAGTAGAAAGCTGAAACTAGATCCTTTCCTTACTCCTTATATGAAAATTAATTCAAGATGGATTAGAGACTTAAATGTTACACCTGAAGCCATAAAAATCCTAGAAGAAAACCTAGGTAATACTATTCAGGACATAAGCATGGGCAAGGACTTCATGTCTAAAACATCAAAAGCAATGACAAGAAAAGATAAAATTGTCAAATGGGATGTAATAAAACTAAAGAGCTTCTGCACAGCAAAAGAAACTACCATCAGAGTGAACAGGCAACCTACAGAATGGGAGAAAATTTTTGTAAACTACTCATCTGACAAAGGGCTAATATCCAGAACCTAGAAAGAACTCAAACAAATATACAAGAAAAAAACAAACAACCCCATCAAAAAGTGGGCCAAGGATAT
>NW_022334289.1:0-1652 GCF_002776525.5 Piliocolobus tephrosceles | reverse complement strand
ATGTTTTAATTTGTATTACGCAAACAGAAAACAAACAACACTACATTCTGTAACATACATTTAACAAACACAAAATGACCATTCTTTTTACATACCTTTATTTAAATTGAAATTTAATCATTCTTATTAAGAACAATATTTTTTATTTACTGTCTCATTAGGTTAATATGACATAAATTTTACAAAAGTTATAATTTTTGTATTCAGTTTAACATTTACTAACACGTAACACGCAGAATCCAATACATTTACATTTACTTATACATAACACGCATAATCCAATACATTCATATTTACTAATACATAACATATATAATCCAATATATTTATATTATACATAACATATATAAGTCAATATATTTATATAAACTTATACATAACATATATAATCCAATATATTTATATTTACTTATATATAACATACATAATCTAATATATTTATATTTACTTATACATAACATCCATAATCCAATACATTCACATTTACTCATATATAAAACGTATAATTTAATACATTCACATTTACTCATACGTAACATACATAATACAATATATTTATATTTACTTATACATAACATCCATAATCCAATACATTTATATTTACTTATACGTAACATACATAATCCAATATATTTATATTATACATAACATATATAAGTCAATATATTTATATAAACTTATACATAACATATATAATCTAATATATTTATATTTACTTATACATAACATACATAATCCAATATATTTATATTTACTTATACATAACATCCATAATCCAATACATTCACATTTACTCATATATAAAACGTATAATTTAATACATTCACATTTACTTATACGTAACATACATAATCCAATATATTTATATTTACTTATACCATAGCATATATAATCCAATATATTTATATTTACTTATACATAACATTTATAATCCAATACATTCATATTTACTTATACATGACATAATTCAATATATTTATATTTACTTATACATAACATTCATAATCCAATATATTTATATTTACTTATACATGACATACATAATCCAATATATTTATTTTTATTTATACATAACATACATAATCCAATATATTTACATTTACTCATATATAACATGTATAATCCAATATATTTATATTTACTCATATATAAAATGTATAATTTAATACATTCATATTTACTTATACATAACATATATAATCCAATATAATTATATTATACATAACATAATTCAATATATTTATATTTACTCATATATAAAATGTATAATTTAATACATTCACATTTACTTATACATGACATACATAATCCAATATATTTATTTTTATTTATGCATAACATACATAATCCAATATATTTATATTTACTTATACATAACATATACAATTCAATATATTTATATTTACTCATACATAACATATATAATCCAATATATTTTTATTTACTTATACATAATAACATACATAATCCAATATATTTACATTTACTCATATATAAAACGTATAATTTAATACATTCATATTTACTCATACATAACATATATAATCCAATATATTTATATTTACTCATATATAAAATGTATAATTTAATACATTTACTTATACGTAACATACATAATTCAATATATTTATATTTACTTATACATAACATTC
>NW_022334288.1:0-3155 GCF_002776525.5 Piliocolobus tephrosceles | reverse complement strand
TGTTTCTTGCGGCACTATTCACAATAGCAAAGACTTGGAATCAACCCAAATGTCCATCTGTGACAGACTGGATTAAGAAAATGTGGCACATATACACCATGGAATACTATGCAGCCATAAAAAACGATGAGTTTGCGTCCTTTGTAGGGACATGGATGCAGCTGGAAACCATCATTCTTAGCAAACTATCACAAGAAGAGAAAACCAAACACCGCATGTTCTCACTCATAGGTGGGAACTGAACAATGAGCTCACTTGGACTCGGGAAGGGGAACATCACACACTGGGGCCTATCATGGGGAGGGGGGAGGGGGGAGGGATTGCATTGGGGAGTTATACCTGATATAAATGATGAATTGATGGGTGCTGACGAGTTGATGGGTGCAGCACACCAACATGGCACATGTATACATATGTAACCTGCACGTTATGCACATGTACCCTAGAACTTAAAGTATAATAAAAAAAAAAAGAAACTTGCAGAGAAACATTCTGAGCAACTGCTTTGCCATGTGTATGTTCGTCTCTTAGAGTTAAACCATTCTTCATATTGAGCAGCTTGAAATCACCGTTTTTGTGGAATCTGAGGAAGGACATTTGGAAACGATCCTTAGAATATGGAGAGAGAAATAGCCTCAGGTAAAATCCAGAAGGATGCTTTCTGTGAAACTGCTCTGTGTCGTCTTAATTTCTCTCACTCAGATAAGCCTCTCTTTTCAATGAGCAGTTTTCTAGCCCTGTGTATGTTTAGCATGTGATGAAACATTCGGGAGCAATTTGAGGCTAACGGTGAAATACGAAATATGTTCAGATCGAATCTGGAGAGAAGCTTTCTGAGGAACTGCTTTGTGACATTTGCATTCCAGTCACAATTTTATACCTCTCTTCTCATACAGCATCAGGGAAACCCTTTTGGAGAAACAGGTACCAAGTGATATTCGGGAGCATGTTGATGCCAATGGTGAAAAGGGAAATAGTCTCAGACAAAATCTGGAAAGAAGCTTTCTAGGAAACTGCTCTGTGAAATATGTAATCATCTCACATATGTAAAGCTTTCTTTACATCACGCAGCTTGGAAACTCTCATGAACGGATCCATGAAGGGACCTTTGGGAGCACATTCTGGACTATGGTAAAAAAGGAAATACCTTCAGATAAAAACTGCAAAGAAGCTTTCTGTAAATCTGCTTTTGCTATGTTTATTCGTCTCACAGAGAAGAAGCTTCCCTTACATTAGGCAGCTTGGAAAGTCCATCGTGGATGGATCTGCGAAGGGATATTTGGGATCACATTCAGGCCTGTGGTGAAAAAGAAATACAGTCAGATAAAAAATGGAGAGAAACTTTCTGAGAAGCAGCTTGATGGTGTGAGAATTCCACTCAGCAAGTTATAACTTTCTTCTTATGAGGCACATGTTGAACACCGTTCCTGTAAAACTAAAAGAGTGATATTTGCAGCACATTCAAGACTATGGAAAAAAGTGAAATGTCGTCCAGGAAAAACCGGAAAGGAGCAATGGAGAAAACTGCTCTCTGACATATCCATGATTTTTACAGGTTTAAAGCTACGTCTACATTTGCCAGTTTGAAAGTCGGTCTTTGAGGGTTTTGCAAAGGGATAGTAAGTGGCCACTGGAGGCCTGTGTGAGGCAAGGAAATGTCTTCCATCGAAAATCGGAGAGAAGCTTTCTGTGTAACTATTTTGTGATGTTTGTATTCATCTCATAGACTTAAATCACTCTTTGGATTGAGCAGTTTGAAATCACTGTTTCTGTGGAATCTGAGACAGGACATTTGGAAATGCTCCTTAGAATATCCTGAAAAAGAAAATATCCTCAGAGAGAAACCAGAAGGAAGCATTCTGTCAAACTGCTCTGTGTCACGTGAATCCCGCTCACACAGTTAAGCTTCTCTTTTCATTCAGCTGTATCATAACACTGTTTTATTTTACTCTGCCAAGGGATAATCGGGAGGGCTTTGAGGCTTATGGTGGGAAAGGAAATGTCTTCAGAGAGAAACTGGAGAGAAGCTTTCTGAGGAGCTGCTTTGTGACTTGTGCATTCCACTCACAGAAATATACCTTTCTTCTCCTAAAGGATTCTGGAATCCATTTTGGAGAAAAAGCTAACAAGAGATATTATGGAGTATAGCCATGACTGGTGAAAAAGGAAATATCCTCAGACAAAAACTGGAAAGAATATTTCTGTGAAACTGCTTTGTGTTAGATATATTCATTCATCTTGCATGGTTAAAACTTTAATTATATTACACATTTGGAAACCACATCATGCACAGATCCGAGAAGGGACGTTCGGCCATACCTTCAGGCCTATGTTGAAAGAGGAGACATCTTCAGATAAAAACTGCATAGAAGCTTTCTGAGAACCTAATTTGTGATGTATGCATTCTACTCAGGGAATTGTATCTCTTTTCTCACTGCGTTTCCAAAAGGCAGTGTTTGAACACTGGTCCATCTGAAATCGAAAAAGTGAAATTTTGGAATGCATTGGGGAATATGGCAGAAAGTGAAATATATTGAAGTAAAATCGAGGAAGAAGCGTTCCAAGAATCTGCCCTCTGATAGGTGCACTCACTTCACAGAGATAACGCTTACTCTATGTTGCCCAGTCTCGAAACTCTCTCTTTGAAGTATCTGTGAAGGGATATTTAGTGACACCTGGATGCTTGTGGTGAGCCAGGAAATGTCTTCCAATGAAACCTGCAGAGAAAAGTTCTGAGCAACTGCTTTGTGGTGTGTCTATTCGTCTCCTAAAGTTAAACCATTCTTTGGATTGAGCAGCTTGAAATCACTGTTTTTGTGGAATCTGAGGAAGGACATTTGGGAATGATGCTTTGAATATGGAGAAAGAAATGTCCTCCGGTAAAATCCAGAAGGAATCTTTCTGTGAAACTGTTCTGTTTCATCGTAATTCCTCTCACTCATTTAAGCCTCTCTTTTCATTGAGCAGTTTTCTAACCCTGTATATGTTTAGCATGTGATGAGATATTCGGGATTACATTGAGGCTTACGGTGAAAAAGGAAATATGTTCAGACCGAAATTGGTGAGAGGCTTTTTGAGGGACTGCTTTGTGACGAATACATTCCACTAAGACTTTTAGACCTCTCTTCTCATACAGCGTCAGTGAAAACCTTTGG
>NW_022334287.1:0-3135 GCF_002776525.5 Piliocolobus tephrosceles | reverse complement strand
AAGAAAAGAATTTTAAACCCAGAATTTCATATCCAGCCAAACTAAGTTTCATCAGTGAAGGAGAAATAAAATTCTTTACAGATAAGCAAATGCTTAGAGATTTTGTCACCACCAGGTCTGCGTTACAAGAGACCCTGAAGGAAGCCCTAAACATGGAAAGGAACAACCGGTACCAGCCATTGCAAAAACATGCCAAAAAGCAAAGACCATCGAGGCTGGGAAGAAACTGCATCAACTAATGAGCAAAATAACCAGTGAATATCATAATGGCAGGATCAAGTTCACACAAAACAGTATTAACCTTGAATGTTAATGGACTAAATGCTCCAATTAAAAGACACAGACTGGCAAACTGGATCAAGAGTCAAGACCCATCAGTCTGCTGTCTTCAGGAGACCCATCTCACATGCAGAGACATACATAGGCTCAAATTAAGGGATGGAGGAAGATCTACCCAGCAAATGGATAATAAAAAAAAGCAGGGGTTGCAATCCTAGTCTCTAATAAAACAGACTTTAAACCATCAAAGATCAAAAGAGACAAAGAGGGACACTACATAATGGTAAAGGGATCAATTCAACAGGAAGGGCTAACTATCCTAAATATATATGCACCCAATACAGGAGCACCCAGAAATATACTGAAATAAAATCGAGGAATAAGCATTCCTAGAATCTGCTCTGTGATATGTGCATTCACTTCACAGAATTAATGCTTACTCTATGTTGCCCAGTTTCGAAACTCTGTCTTTGAAGGATCTGTGAAGGGATATTCCGTGACATCCACAGGCTTGTGGTGAGCAAGAAAACTTCCGCTGAAACCTGCAGATAATCTTTCTGAGCAACTGCTTTGCAATGTGTGCATTTGTCTCATAGAGATAAACCGTTCTTTGTATTGAACAGCTTGAAATCACTGTTTTTGTGGAATCTGAGGAAGGACATTTGGGGACGATCCTTAGAACATGGAGAAAGAAATATCCCCTGGGAAAATCCAGAAGGAAGCTTTCTGTGAAACTGCTTTGTGTTAGTTATATTTATTCATCTCGCATAGTTAAAACTTTTCTTATATTATGCAGTTTGGAAACTCAGTCATGCTCGGATCTGCGAACAGACATTTGGAAACATATTCAGGCCTACAGTGAAAGAGGAGATATCTCCAGAACAAAAGTGGAGAGAAGCTTTCTGAGAAACGACTTTGTGATGTATGCATTCCACCCAGGGAGTTATACCTCTTTTCTCACAAGGCAGTGAATGAACACTGTTCCTGGGAAACCTAAAAATTGATATTTTAGAGCACATTGAGGACTATGGCGAGTCGTGAAATATACTGAAATAAAATCGAGGAAGAAGAGTTCCAAGAAACTACTCTCTGATATGTGCATTCATTTCACAGGGTTAATGCTTACTCTATGTTGCCCAGTTTTGAAACTCTGTCTTTGAAGTATCTGTGAAGGGATATTTAGTGACGCCCGGAGGCTTGTGGTGAGTAAGGAAACTTCTTCCGATGAAACCTGCAGGGAAACTTTCTAAGCAACTGATTTGTGATATGTGTATTCATCTCAAAGAGTTAAACCATTGTTTGGATTGAAAAGCTTGAAATCACTGTTTTTGTGGAATCTGAGGGAGGACATTTGGGAATAATTCTTAGAACATGGAGAAAGAAATATCCTCGGGTAAAATCCAGAAGGAAGCTTTCTGTGAAACTGCTCTGTGTCGTCTTAATGACTTTCACTCAGTTAAGCCCTGCTTTTCATTGAGCAGTTTTCTAACCCTGTGAATGCTTAGCATGTGATGGGATATTTGGGAGCAGTTTGAGGCTTACGGTGACAATCCAAATATGTACAGAAAAAACTGGAGAGAAGCTTTCCGAGGAACTGCCTTGTGATGTGTGCATTCCACTCATAATGGTATACCTATCTTCTCATACAGCATCTGAGAAACCCTTTTGGAGAAATAGGTACCAAGTGATATTCGGGAGCATGTTGGTGCCGATGTGGAAAAAGGAAATAGCCTCAGACTGAAAGTGGAAAATGCTTTCTAGGAAACTACTCTGTGATATGTGTAACCATCTCACATAGATAATGCTTTCTTTACATTACTCAGCTTGTAAACTGTAATGGACGGATCCACGAAGGGACATTTGAAAGCACTTTGAGGACTATGGTGAAATTGGAAATATCTTCAGATAAAAACGGGAAAGAAGTTTCTTTTAATCTGCTTTTTGGTATGTTTATTCATCTCACATAGATGAAGCTTTCTTTATATTACGCAGCTTGGAAACTCCATCGTGGATGGATCCGTGAATGGATATTTGGGATCACATTGGGGCCTATAGTGAAATAGGAAATATAGTCAGATCAAAATGGGAGAGAAGTATTCTTAGAAACTGCTTGGTGACGTGTGCATTCCACTCAGGTAGTGATAACTTTCTTCTCATAAGGCACAATTTGAACACTGTTTTTGTAAAATGAAAAGAGTGGTATTCGGAGCACAATGAAAACTATGGCAAAATTGAAATATCCAATAAAAAACGGAAAGAAGCACTCGAAGAAACTGCTCTCTGCCATGTCCATTTTTACACAGGGTTAAAGCTTACTCTACAATTCCCAGTTTGAAAGTCGCTCTTTGACGGTTCTGCAAAGGGATATTAAGTGCAACCGGAGGCCTGTGTCGAGCAAGGAAATGTCTTCCAAGGAATATTTGAGAGAAGATTTCTGCGCAACTATTTTGTGAAGTTTGAGTTCATCTCATAGAGTTAAATCATTGTTTCGATTGCGTACTTTGAAATCACTGTTTCCGTGGAATCTGAGAAAGGACATTTGGAAACGCTCTTTAGAATATCCTGAAGAGGCTGGGCGTGGTGGCTCAAGCCTGTAATCCCAGCACTTTGGGAGGCCGAGACGGGGAGATCACAAGGTCAGGAGATCGAGACCATCCTGGCTAACACCATGAAACCCCGTCTCTACTAAAATACAAAAAAAAAAATAGCCGGGCGTGTTGGCGGGCACCTGTAGTCCCAGCTACTTGGGAGGCTGAGGCAGGAGAATGGCGTGAACCAGGAGGCAGAGCTTGCAGTGAGCTGAGATCCGGCCACTGCAATCCAGCCTGGGCGACAGAGCGAGACTCAGTCTCCCAA
>NW_022334286.1:246120-317206 GCF_002776525.5 Piliocolobus tephrosceles | reverse complement strand
TGGGATTGTAAACTAGTTCAACCATTATGGAAAACAGTATGGCAATTCCTCAAAGATCTAGAACTAGATGTACCATATGACCCAGCCATCCCACTACTGGGTATATACCCAAAGGATTATAAATTATGCTACTACAAAGACACATGCACACGTATGTTTATTGCGGCACTATTCACAATAGCAAAGACTTGGAATCAACCCAAATGTCCATCAGTGACAGACTGGATTAAGAAAATGTGGCACATATACACCATGGAATACTATGCAGCCATAAAAAAGGATGAGTTCGTGTCCGTTTTAGGGACATGGATGCAGCTGGAAACCATCATTCTTACAAACTATCACAAGAAGAGAAAAACAAACACCGCATGTTCTCACCCATAGGTGGGAGCTGAACAATGAGCTCACTTGGACTCGGGAAGGGGAACATCACACAATGGGGCCTATCATGGGGAGGGGGGAGGGGGAGGGGGGAGGGATTGCATTGGGGAGTTATACCTGATATAAATGATGAATTGATGGGTGCTGACGAGTTGATGGGTGCAGCACACCAACATGGCACATATATACATATGTAACAAACCTGCACGTTATGCACATGTACCCTAGAACTTAAAGTATAATAATAAAAAAAAAACCTGATCCCTGAAGAGAAAAGTGTTACTGTGTGAGTTGCATTCACACATCGCAGTGCAGTTTCTCTGAAAGCTTCTTTCCAATTTTTATCAGGGGATATTTCCTTTTTCACCCTAGGCCTCAATGAGCTCCCAAACATCACTTTGCAGAATCCAGGAAAACAGTGTTAGCAAACTGCTACTAGAAGGGAAAGGTGAAACTCTGGGTGATGAATTCACACATCAGAAAGCAGTTTCTCAGAAAGCTTCTTTCTAGTTATTATCTGAGGATATTTCCTTTTTCATCATAGGCCTCAATGCACTCCCAAATATCACTTTGCAGATTCCACGACAACAGTGTTAGCAAACTGCCTCATGAAGACTAGGTTGTATGTCTGTGAGATAAATTCACATATCACAAAGAAGTTTCTCACAAAGCACCTTTGTAGTTTTTATTTGAGGATATTTCCCTTGTCATTGTAAGCTTCATTGCGCTAAGAAATATCTCAATGTAGATTTCAAGAAAACACTGTTAACAAACGGATGCATGGAAAGGACAGTATAAATCTGTGAGTTGCATTCACATGTCACAATGCAGTTTCGCAGATTGCTTCTTTCCAGTTTTTATCTGAGGATATTTTCTTTTTCACCATAGCCCTTCATAGGCTCCCAAATATCACTTTGCCAATTCCACGAGAACAATCTTAGTGAATGGCTTGATGAGGAGAAAGGTGTAACCCTGTGAGATGAATTCACAGATCACAAAGAAGTTTCTCAGAAAGCTTCTTTCTCACTTTTATCGGAGGAAATTTCCTGTGGCCCTATAGTCTTCAATGGGATCCAAAATATCAGTTCTCAGATTCCACAAAAGCAGGGCTAGCCAACGTCTCAAGGAACAACCGGTGTATCTGAGTGAGTTGAATTCACACAGCACAAAGCAGATTCTCAGAAAGCGACTTTCTTTTTTGAGCTGAGGTTATTTGTGGTCTCGGAGCGCCACCGTGTGTCTTATTGCAGATTCTGCGAAGACACTCTTAGCAAGCTTCTCAATGAAAACGGTGAAGTAACTCTGTGAGCTGAACTCACCCACAACCAAGAAGTTTCTGAGAGGGCTTCTCTGCAGTTTTGTCTGAGGAAATTTCATTACTCACTATGGGATTCAACGATATCCAAGATATCACTTCCTAGATTCCACAAAATCACTGCTAGCAAACTCCTCCATGAAAGAGTGGTGTAACACTGTGAAATAAATTCACACATCAAGAAGCAGCTTCTCAGAAAGCTTCATTCCGGTTTTTCTCGGAGGCTATTTCCTTTGTCCGTCTACTCTTCAAACCCATCGGAAATATCATTTGTCAGAATCCACAAAAAAGCTGCTAGCAAACGGCTGCATGACATAGTGGTATAACTCTGTGAGATGAAGTCACATATCAGTAAGCAATTTCTCAGAAAGCTTCTTTCACGTTTTTATCTGAGGCTATTTCCTTTCTCACTGTAAGCTGCATAGCGCTAAGAAGTATCCCATTGCAGATTTCAAGAAAACTGTGTTAGCAAACTGCTCCCTGAAGAGAAAAGGGTAACTGCGTGAGTTGCATTTACACATCACAATGCAGTTTGTCTGAACGCTTCTTTCCAGTTTTTATCTGAGGATCTTTCCTTTTTCACCATAGCCCTCCATGAGCTCCCAAATATCACTCTGCAGAATCCACGAATACAGTGTTAGCAAACTGCTACTAGAAGGGAAAGGTGAAACTCTGTGTGATGAATTCACACATCAGAAAGCAATTTTTCAGAAAGCTTCTTTCTAGTTATTATCTGAGGATATTTCCTTTTTCACCGTAGTCCTCAATGCGCTCCAAAATATCACTTTACAGATTCCACGACAACAGTGTTAGAAAGCTGTCTCTTGAAGTCTAGGTAGTAACTCTGCGAGATGAATTCACATATCACAAAGAAGTTTCTCAGAAAGCTCCTTTCTAGTTTTTATTTGAGGATATTTCCTTTGTCACTGTAAACTTCGTTGCACTAAGAAATATTCCAATGTAGATTTCAAGAAAACACTTTAAGCAAACGGATCCATGGAAAGGAGAGTGTAACTCTGAGAGTTGCATTCACATGTCACAATGCAGTTTCTCAGAACGCTTTTTTCCAGTTTTAATCTGAGGATATTTCCTTTTTCACCACAGGCCTCAATGAGCTCCAAAATACCTTTTTGCAGATTCCACAACAACGGTGTTAGCAAACTGCTTCATGAGGTCTAGGTTGTAACTCTGTGAGATGAATTCACATATTACAAACAAGTTTCTCACAAAGGTTCTATCAAGGTTTTAATTGAGCATATTTCCTCTATCAGCATAGGCCTCAATGGGACCCAATTTAGCCCTTCTCAGGTTGCTCAAAGGCAGTCTTGTTCGACTGCTCCATGAAAAGTAAGTGTAACTCTGTGAGATGTATTCACATATCACAAAGAAGTTTCTGAGAGAGCTTCTTTCTAGATTTTATCTGAGGATGTTTCCTTTGTCACCATAAGCTTCATTGCGCTAAGAA
Organism: Piliocolobus tephrosceles; assembly: GCF_002776525.5. Taxonomy (NCBI): domain Eukaryota; kingdom Metazoa; phylum Chordata; class Mammalia; order Primates; family Cercopithecidae; genus Piliocolobus; species Piliocolobus tephrosceles. Next base: position 314,045 of record NW_022334286.1, on the reverse strand, counting down.
CTGTCCCACTGCAGATTTCCAGGAAACTGTGTTAGGAAAACTGATCCCTGAAGAGAAAAGTGTTACTGTGTGAGTTGCCTTCACACTCCGCAATGCAGTTTCTCTGAAAGATTCTTTCCAGTTTTTGTCAGGGGATATTTGCTTTTTCACCAGAGGCCTCAATGAGTTCCCGCTCATCATTTTGCAGAATCCAGGAAACAGTGTTAGCAAACTGCTACTAGAAGGAAAAGGTGAAAGTCTGAGTGATGAATTCACACATCAGAAAGCAATTTCTCAGAAAGCTTCTTTCTAGTTATTATCTGAGGATATTTCCTCTTTCATCTTTGGCCTCAATGCGCTCCCAAATATCACTTTGCAGATTCCACGACAACAGTGTTAGCAAACTGCCTCATGAAGACTAGGTTGTAACTCTGTGAGATATATTCACATATCACAAAGAAGTTTCACACAAAGCTCCTTTCTAGTTTTTATTTGAGGATATTTCCTTTGTCACCGTAAGCTACATTGCGCTAAGAAATATCCCAATGCAGATTTCATGAAAACACTGTTAGCAAACGGATCCATGGAAAGGAGAATGTAACTCTCTGAGTTTCTCAGAACGCTTCTTTCCAGTTTTTATCCATGGATATTTCCTTTTTTATCGTAGCTCTCTATGGGCTCCCAAATATCACTTTGCCATTTTCACGAGAACAATCTTAGTGAATGACTTCATGAGGAGAAAGACGTAACTCTGTGAGATGAATTCATAGATCACAAAGAAGTTTCTCAGAAACTTCTTTTTCCCTTTTATTGGAGAAAATTTCCTTTGGCCCTATAGTCTTCAATGGGATCCGAAATATCAGTTCTCAGATTCCACAAAAGCAGGGCTAGCCAACGTCTCCACTAACTACCGGTGTGAGTTGAATTCACACAGCACAAAGCAGATTCTCAGAAAGCGACTTTCTTTCTTGAGCTCAGGTTATTTGTGGTCTCGCAGCACCACCGTGTGTTTTATTGCAGATTCTGCGAAGACACTCTTAGCAAGCTTCTCAATGAAATTGGTGAAGTAACTCTGTGAGCTGAACTCACCCACAACCAAGAAGTTTCTGAGAGGGCTTCTCTGCACATTTGTCTGAGGAAATTTCATTACTCACCATGGGATTCAACGATATCCAAGATATCACTTCCCAGATTCCACAAAATCACTGCTAGCAAACTCCTCCATGAAAGAGTGGTGTAACAGTGTGAAATGAATTCACACATCACAAAGCAGTTTCTCAGAAAGCTTCATTCCGGTTTTTCCTGGAGCATATTTCCTTTCTCCGTCTACTCTTCAAACCCATCGGAAATATCATTTGTCAGAATCCACAAAAAAGCTGCTAGCAAACGGCTGCACGAAATAGTGGTATAACTCTGTGAGATGAAGTCACATATCAGGAATCCTTTCTCACTGTAAGCTGCATAGCACTAAGATGTATCCCACTGCAGATTTCAAGAAAACTGTGTTAGCAAACTGCTCCCTGAAGAGAAAAGGGTTACTGTGTGAGTTGCATTCACACATCACAATGCAGTTTCTCTGAACGCTTCTTTCCAGTTTTTTACTGAGGATCTTTCCTTTTTCACCATAGCCCTCCATGAGCTCCCAAATATCACTCTGCAGAATCCACGAATACTGTGTTAGCCAACTGCTACTAAAAGGAAAAGGTGAAACTCTGTGTGGTCAATTCACACATCAGAAAGCAATTTCTCAGAAATCTTCTTTCTAGTTATTATCTGAGGATATTTCCTTTTTCACCATAGGCCTCAATGTGCTTCCAAATATCACTTTGCAGATTACACAACAACAGTATTAGCAAACAGCCTCATGAAGACTAGGTTGTAACTCTGTGAGATGAATTCACATATCACAAAGAAGTTTCTCAGAAAGATCCTTTACAGTTTTTATTTGAGGATATTAACTTTGTCACCGTAAGCTTCATTGCACTAGGAAATATCCCAGTGTAGATTTCAAGAAAACACTGTTAGCAAACGGATCCATGGAAAGGAGAGTGTAACTCTGAGAGTTGCATTCACATGTCACAATGCAGTTTCTCAGAACGCTTCTTTCCAGTTTTTATCTGAGGATATTTCCTTTTTCACCACAGGCCTCAATGCGCTCCAAAAAACCACTTTGCAGATTCCACGACAACGGTGTTAGCAAACTGCTTCATGAGGTCTAGGTTGTAACTCTGTGAGATGCATTCACATATCACAAAGAAGTTTCTCACAAAGCTTCTTTCTTGTTTTTAGTTGAGGATATTTCCTTTGTCACTGTAAGCTTCATTGCACTAAGAAATATACCAATGTAGATTTCAAGAAAACACTGTTAGCAAAGTGATCCATAAAAAGAAGAGTGTAACTCTGTGAGTTGCATTCGCATGTCACAATGCAGTTTCTCAGCACGCTTGTTTCCAGTTTTTATCTGAGGATATTTCCTTTTTCACCATAGCCCTCCATGGGCTCCCAAATATCACTTTGCCAATTCCACGAGAACAATCTTAGCGAATGGCTTTATGAGGAAAAAGGTGTAACTTTGTGAGATGAATTCACAGATCACAAAGAAGTTTCTCAGAAAGCTTCTTTCTCACTTTTATCGGAGAAAAATCCCTTTGGCCCTATAGTCGTCGATGGGATCCGAAATATCAGTGCTCAGATTCCACAAAAGCAGGGCTAGCCAACGTCTTTACGAACTTTTGGTGTATCTCAGTGAGTTGAATTTACACAGCACATAGCAGATTCTCAGAAAGCGACTTTCTTTCTTGAGCTCAGGTTATTTGTGGTCTCGTAGCGCCACCGTGTGTCTCATTGTAGATTCCGCGAAGACACTGTAGCAAGCTTCTCAATGAAATCGGTTATGTAATTCAGTGAGTTGAACTCACCCACAGCCAGGAAGTTTCTGAGAGGGCTTCTCTGCAGATTTGTCTGAGGATATTTCATTACTCACCATGGGATTCAAAGATATCCAAGATATCACATCTGAGATTCCACAAAATCACTGCTAGCAAACTCCTCCATGAAAGAGTGGTGTAACACTGTGAAATGAAATCACACGTCACAAAGCAGTTTTTCAGAAAGCTTCATTCCGGTTTTTCTCGGAGGATATTTCCTTTGTCCGTCTATGCTTCAAACCCATCCGAAATATCATTTCTCAGAATTCACAAAAAAAATCTGCTAGCAAACGGCTGCACGAAATAGTAGTGTAACTCTTTGAGATGAAATCACATATCAGGAAGCAATTTGTCAGAAAGCTTCTTTCACTTTTTTATCTGAGGCTATTTCCTTTCTCACTGTAAGCTGCATAGCGCTAAGAAGTATCCCATTGCAGATTTCAAGAAAACTGTGTTAGCAAACTGCTCCCTGAAGAGAAAAGTGTAATTGTGCGAGTTGCATTCACACATCTCAATGCAGTTGCTCTGAACGCTTCTTTCCGGTTTTTATCTGAGAATATTTCCTTTTTCACCACAGGCCTCAATGCGCTCCCTAATACCACTTGGCATATTCCACGACAACGGTGTTAGCAAACTGCTTCATGAGGTCTAGGTTGTAACTCTTTGAGATGAATTCACATATCACTAACAAGTTTCTCACAAAGGTTCTATCAAAGGCTCTATCAACGTAGCCCTCAATGCAATCCAATTTAGCCCTTCTCATGTTCCTCAAAGGCAGTCTTATTCCACTGCTCCATGAAAAGTAAGTGTAACTGTGTGAGATGAATTGACACATCACAAAGAAGTCTCTGAGAAAGCATCTCTCTAGTTTTTATCTGAGGGTATTTCCTTTGTCACCATCATCTTTTTTGTGCCAAGAACTGTCCCACTGCAGATTTCAAGAAAACTGTGTTAGCAAACTGATCCCTGAAGAGAAAAGGGTAACTGTGTGAGTTGCATTCACATGTTGCAATGCAGTTTCTCTGAAAGTTTCTTTCCAGTTTTTATTAGGAGATATTTCGTTTTTCACCATAGGCCTCAATGAGCTCCCAAACATCACTTTTCAGAATCCTGGAAAACAGTGTTAGCAAACTGCTACTATAAGGGGAATGTGAAACTCTGCGTGATGAATTCACACATCAGAAAGCAATTTCTCAGAAAGTTTCTTTCTAGTAATTATCTGAGGATATTTCCTTTTTCACCATACGCCTCAATGCACTCCCAAATATCACTTTGCAGATACCACAACAGTGTTAGCAAACTGCCTCATGAAGACTAGGTTGTAAGTCTGTGAGATGAATTCACATATCACAAAGAAGTTTCTCACGAAGCTCCTTCCTTGTTTTTATTTGAGGATATTTCCTTTGTCACCGTAAGCTTCATTGCGGTAAGAAATATCCCAATGTAGATTACAAGAAAACACTGTTAACCAACGGATCCATAGAAAGGAGAGTGTAACTTTGTGAGTTACATTCACATGTCACAATGCAGTTTCTCAGAACGCTTCTTTACAATTTTTATCTGAGGATATTTCCTTTTTCACCATAGCACTCCATGGGCTCCCAAATATCACTTTGACAAATTCACGAGAACAATTTTAGCGAATGGCTTCATGAAGAGAAAGGTATACCTCTGTGAGATGAATTCACAGATCACAAAGAAGTTTCTCAGAAAGCTTCTTTCTCACCTTTATCGGAGGAAATTTCCTTTGGCCCTTTAGGCTTCAATGGGATCCGAATTATCAGTTCTGAGATTCCACAAAGGCAGGGCTAGCCAACGTCTCCAGGAACTACTGGTGTATCTCAGTGATTTGAATTCACACAGCACAAAGCAGATTCTCAGAAAGCGACTTTCTTTTTTGAGCAGAGGTTTTTTGTGGTCTCGGAGCACCACAGTGTGTCTTATTGTAGATTCTGCGAAGACACTGTTAGCAAGCTTCTCAATGATAATGATAAAGTAATTCTGTGAGCTGAACTCACCCACAACCAGGAAGTTTCTGAGAGGGCTCCTCTGTAGCTTTTTCTGAGGATATTTCATTACTCACCATGGGATTCAATAATATCCAAGATTTCTCTTCTGAGATTCCACAAAATCAGTGCTAGGAAACTCCTCCATGAAAGAGTGTTGTAACACTGTGAAATGAATTCACATATCAGAAAGCAGTTTCTCAGAAAGCTTCATTCCGGTTTTTCCCGTAGGATATTTCTGTTGTCCGTCTACTCTTCGAACGCATCCGAAATATCAGTTCTCATAATCCACAAAAATGCTGCTAGCAAATGGCTGCACGAAATAGTGGTGTAACTCTGTGAGATGAAGTCACATATCAGGAAGCAATTTCTCAGAAAGCTTCTTTCACGTTTTTATCTGAGGCTATTTTCTTTCTCACTGTAAGCTGCATAGTGCTAAGTAGTATCCCATTGCAGATTTCAAGAAACCTGTGTTAGCAAACTGATCACTGAAGAGAAAAGGGTAACTGTGTGAGTTGCATTCACAGATTGCAATGCAGTTTGTCTGAACACTTCTTTCCAATTTTTATCTGAGGATATTTCCTTTTTCACCATAGACCTCAATGAGCTCCCAAATATCACTCTGCAGAATCCACGAATGCAGTGCTAGCAAACTGCCACTAGAAGAGAAAGGTGAATCTCTGCATGATGAATTCACACATCAGAAAGCAATTTCTCAGAAAGCTTCTTTCTAGTTATTATCTGAGGATATTTCCTTTTTCACCATATTCCTCAATGCGCTCCCAAATATCACTTTGCAGATTCCTCAATAGTGTTAGCAAACTGCCTCATGAAGACTAGGTTGTAACTTTGTGAGATGAATTCAGGTATCATAAAGAAGTTTCTCACAAAGGTCTTTTCTAGTTTTTATTTGAGGATATTTCCTTTGTCACCGTAAGCTTCATTGTGTTAAGAAATATCCCAATATAGATTTCAAGGAAACACTGTTAGCAAACGGATGCATGGGAAGGAAATTATAACTCTGTGGGTTGCATTCACATGTCACAGTGCTGTTTCTCAGGATGCTTCTTTCCAGTTTTTATCTGTGGATATTTCCTTTTTCACCATAGCCCTCAATGAGCTCCCAAATATCACTTTGCAGAATCCACGAATACAGTGTTAGCAAACTGCTACTAGAAGGGAAAGGTGAAACTCTGCATGATGAATTCACACATCAGAAAGCAATTTATCAGAAAGCCTCTTTCTAGTTATTGTCTGAGGATATTTCCTTTTTCACCATGGAACTCAATGTGCTCCTAATATCGCTTTGCAGATTCCACGACATGAGGGTTAGCAAACTGCTTCATGAAGATTTGGTTGTAACTCTGTGGGGTGAATTCACATTTCACAAAGAAGTTTCTCACTAAACTCCTTTCTAGTTTTTATTTGAAGATATTTCCTTTGTCATCATAAGCTTCATTGTGCTAAGAAATATCCCAATGTAGATTTCAAGAAAACACTGTTAGCAAACGGATCCATGGAATCAAAAGTGTAACTCTGTGAGTTGCATTCACATGTCACAATGCAGTTTCTCAGAATGCTTCTTTCCAGTTTTTATCTGAGGATATTTCTTTATTCACCACAGGCCTCAATGCGCTCCCAAATACCACTTTGCAGATTCCACATCAACGGTGTTAGCCAACTGCTTCTTGAGATCTAGGTTGTAACTCTGTGAGATGAATGCACATATCACGAAGAAGTTTGTCACAAACCTTCTCTCAAGGTTTTTATTGAGGATATTTCCTCTATCAGCATACACCTCAATGTGATCCAATGCAGCCATTCTCAGGTTCCTCAAAGGCGGTCTTGTTCAACTGCTCCATGAAATGTAACAGTAGCTCTGTCAGATGTATTCAAACATCACAAAGAAATTTCTGAGAAAGATTCTTTCTAGTTTTTATCTGAGGATACTTCCTCTGTCACCATAAGATTCATTGGGCTAAGAACTGTTCCACTGCGGATTTCGATTAAACTGTGTCAGCAAACTGATCCCTGAAGAGAAAAGTGTAACTGTGTGAGTTGCATTCACGCATCACAATGCCGTTTCTCTGAATGCTTCTTTTCCAGTTTTTGTCAGAGGATATTTCCTTTTTCACCATAGCCCTCAATGAGCTCCCAAATATCACTTTGCAGAATCCACGAATACAGTGTTAGCAAACTGCTACTAGAAGGGAAAGGTGGAACTCTGCGTGATGAATTCACACATCAGAAAGCAACTTCTCAGAAAGCTTCTCTCTAGTTATTATCGGAAGATATTTCCTTTTCCACCGTAGGCCTCACTGCGCTCCCAAATATCACTTTGCAGATTCCATGACAACAGTTTTAGAAAACTGCCTCATGAAGATGAGGTTGTGACTCTATGAGATGAATTCACATATCAGAAATAGGTTTCTCAGAAAGGTGCTTTCTAGTTTTTATTTGGAGACATTTCCTTTGTCACCTTAAGCTTCATTACGCTAAGAAATATCCCAATGTAGATTTCACGATAACACTGGTAGCAAATGGATCCATGGAAAAGAAAGTGTAACTGTGAGTTTCATTCACATGTCACAATACAGTTTCCAGAGTGCTTCTTTCCAGTTTTTATCTGAGGATATTTCCTTTTTCACCATAGCCCTCCATGGGCTCCCAAATATCACTTTGCCAATTCCACGAGAACAATCTTAGTAAATGGCTTCATGAGGAGAAAGGTGTAACTCTGTGAGATGAATTCACAGATCACAAAGAAGTTTCTCAGAAAGCTTCTTTCTCACTTTTTTCAGAGGATACTTCCTTTGTCCCTATAGTCTTCAATGGGATCCGAAATATCAGTTCTCTGATTCCACAAAAGCAGGTCTAGCCAATGGCTTCACGAGCTACCGCTGTATCTCAGTGAGTTGTATTCACACAGCACAAAGCTGTTTCTCAGAAAGCGTCTTTCTTTTTTTGAGCTGAGGTTATTTGTGGTCTTGAGCTCCACCTTGTGTCTTATTGCAGATTCTGTGAAGACACTGTTAGCAAACTTCTAAATGAAAACTATAAAGTAACTTTGTGAGCTGAACTCACCCACAACCAAGAAGTTTTTGAGAGGCCTTCTCTGCAGATTTGTCTGAGGATATTTCATTACTCACCATGGGATTCAATGATATCCAAGATATCTCTTCTGAAATTTCACAAAATCACTGCTAGCAATCTCGTGCATTAAATAGTCGTGTAACACTTTGAAGTGAATTCACACAACACAAAGCAGTTTCTCAGAAAGCTTCATTCCGGTATTTCTCGGAGAACATTTCTTTTGTCTTTCTACTCTTGAAACCCATCCGAAATATCATTTCTCAGAATCCACAAAATAGCTGCTAGCAAACAGCTGCACGAAATAGTGGTGTAACTCTGTGAGATGAAGTCACATATCAGGAAGCAATTTTTCACAAAGCTTCTATCACTTTTTTATGTGAGGATGTTTCCTTTCTTACTGTAAGCTGCATAGCGCTAAGAAGTATCCCATTGCAGATTTTAAGAAATCTGTGTTAGCAAACTGATCCCTGAAAAGAAAAGTGTAATGGTGTGAGTTGCATTCACACATTGCAAAGCAGTTTCTCTGAACGCTTCTTTCCAGTTTTTGTCTGAGGCTATTTCCCTTTTCACCACAGGCAGCACATGCTCCCGAATATCACTTGGTACTTGTTTCTCCAAAAGGTTTCCCCGCCGCTGTATGAGAAGAGAAGTATAACACTGTCAGTGGAATGCCCACGTCACAAAGCAGTTCCTCGGAAAGCTTCTCTCCAGTTTCGGTCTGAACATATTTTTCTTTTCAGCATCAGCATCAGAGTGCTCCCGAATATCCCATCACATGCTAAACATACACAGGGTTAGAACACTTCTCAATGAAAAGAAAGGCTTAACTGAGCCAGAGGAATTAAGTCGAAATAGTGCAGGTTCACAGAAAGCTTCCTTCTGGATGTTACCTGATGGTATTTCTTTCTCCATAGTCTAAGGATAGTTTCCAAATGTCCTTTCTCAGATTCCACAAACACAGTGATTTCAAGCTGCTCAATCCAAAGAATGGTTTAACACTTTGAGACGACTACACACATCACAAAGGAGTTGCTCAGAAAGTTTCTCTGCAGGTTTCATTGGAAGACGTTTCCTTGCTCACCACAATACTCTGGGCGTCACTAAATATCCTTTCACAGATTCTTCAAAGACAGAGTTTCGAAACTGGGCAACAGAGAGTAAGCATTAACACTTTGAATTGAGTGCACATATCAGAGATCAGATTCTTGGAAGGCTTCTTCCTTGATTTTATTTCAGTATATTTCCTCTTAGTCATAGTCCTCAATGTGCTCCAAAATATCACTTTTTTTGTTTCACAGGAACACTGTTCAAACACTGATTCATGAGAAAAGAGGTGTAACTACTTCCTCCATTTTATTTCTGTGTATTTCACTATTCGCCATAGTCCTCAATGCGTTCTGAAATATCACTTTTTCGGTTTCACAGGAACAGTGTTCAAACAGTGCCTTGTGAGAAAAGAGGTATAACTCCCTGGGTAGAATGCGTACATCACAAAGTAGTTTCTCAGAAAGCTTCTATTCAGTTTTTACCTGAAGATCTCTCCTCTTTCACCATAGGCCTGTGTGTGCTAACGAACCTCCCTTCTCAGATCTGTGCATGATGGAGTTTCCAAACTGCGTAACACAATTAAAGTTTTAAGAATACAAGATTAATAAATATATCTAACACAAAGCATTTTCACAGAAATCTTCTTTCCGGTTTCCATCTGAGGATATTTCCTGTTTCACCGTAGCCTTCCCTATACTCCCGAATGTCTGATTTGTAGCTTTTTCTCCAAAAGGGATTCCGGAATACTCTAGGAGAAGAAAGGAACATTTCTGTGAGTGGAATGCACACGTCACAAAGCAGCTCCTCAGAAAGCTTCTCTCCAGTTTCTATCTGAAGACATTTCCTTTCTCACTGTAAGCCTCAAAGCCCTCCAGAATATCCCTTCGTGGACTAAACAAAAACAGTGATATTATACAGCTCAATGAAAAGAGAAGCTTAATTCAGTGAGCGGAATTCATGTGATACAGAGCAGTTTCATAGGTAGCTTCCCTCTGGTTTCTCTATTAGGTTTTTTCTTTTTCAGGATATTCTAAAAAGTGTTTCCAAATGTACTTTCTCAGATTCCACAAAAACAGTGATTACAAACTGCCCAATCCAAAACATGATTTAACTCTATTATATGGATACAAGCATCACAAAAGAGTTGTGCAGAAAGCTTCTCTCCGATTTTCGATGGAAAACATTTTTTGCCTCACACAGGCCTCTGGTTGCCACTTACTATCCCTTCACAGAACCCTCAAAGACCGACTTTTAAACTGGGAAATGTAGAGTAAGATTTAACCCTGTGAAAGAATGGACATGTCAGAGAGCAGTTTCTTCGAGTGCTTCCTTCTGTTTTTTATTGGACGTTATTTCACTTTTTGCCATAGTCTTTAATATGCTCTGAATATCACCCTTTTGGATTACAGGAGCAGTGTTCAAACTATTCCTTAAGAGAAGAGTGTTGTTTCTCCACGAGTGGAATGCTCACATCGCCAAGCAGTTTCTCAGAAGGCTTCTCTCCAGTTTTTATCTGACAATGTTTCCTATTTCACCATAGGCCCGAATGTGGTCGGAAATATCCCTTCGCTGATCCATCCACGAGGGAGTTTTCAAGCTCTTTAATGTAAACAAAGCTTCATCTATGTGAGATGATTAAACATAGCAAAAAGCAGATTCACACAAAGCTTCTTTCCAGTTTTTATCGTAAGATATTTGCTTTTTCAACATAGTCCAGAATGTGCTCCCGAAGGTCCCTTCATGGATCCGTCCATGACATTTTCCAAGCTGAGTAATGTAAAGAAAGCTTTATATAGATGAGATGATTACACATATCACAGAGTAGTTTCCTAGAAAGCTGCTTTCTATTTTGTCTGACGCTATTGCTCTTTTCACCATCGGCATCAACATGCTCCCGAATATCACTTGGTACCTGTTTCTCCAAAAGGGTTTCCCCGACGCTGTATGAGAAGAGAGGTATAACACTGTGACTGGAATGCATATGTCACAAACAGCTCCTCAGAAAGCTTCTTCCCAGTTTCTCTCTGAATTCGTTTCCTATCTGACCGTAAGCCTCAAAGTGCTCCTGAATATCCCTTCGCAGACTAAACAAAAACAGTGTTATGATACAGAACAATGACAAGAGAAGCTTAACTGTGTGAGCGGAATTCACGTGACACAGAGCAGTTTCACAGAAAGCTTCCTTCTGGTTTCACTCTGAGGTTATTTCTTTTTCTGGATTTTCTAAAGAGGGTTTCCAAATGTCCTTTCTCAGATTCCACAGAAAGAGTGATTTCCAACTGTTCAATCTAAAGAATGATTTACCTCTATAAGATGAATACAAACTTCTCAAAAGAGTTGCGCAGAATGCTTCTCTCCGATTTTCGATGAAAGACATTTCCTTCCCTCACACAGGCATCTGGTTGCCACTTACGATCCCTTTGCACAACCCGCAAAGACCGACTTTCATTCTGAGAAATGCAGAGTAAGCTTTAAACTTGTGAAAATAATAGATATGTCAGAGAGCAGTTTCTTCGAGTGCTCCTTTGTGTTTGTCACTGAACGATATTTTACTTTTTTCCATAGTCTTCAATGTAATCCGAATATCACTCTTTTGGTTTTACAGGAACAGTGATCAAACTGTGCCTTATGAGAAGAAAGTTATTACTCGTTGAGTGGAATGCACACATCGCCAAGCAGTTTCTCAGAATGCTTCTCTCCAACTTTTATCTCATTATATTTTCTATTCCACCATAGGCCCGAATGTGATCCCAAATTTCGCTTCGCGGATCCATCCCCGAGGGAGTTTCCAAGCTGCGTATTGTAAAGAAAGCGTCATCTATGTGAGATGAATAAACATAGCAAAAAGTAAGTTCATAGAAAGCTTCTTTCCAGTTTCAATCTGAAGATATTTCCTTTTTCACCTTAGTCCAGAATATGCTCTTGAAAGTCCCTGTGTGGATCCATCCATGAGAGTTTCCAACCTGTGTAACGTAAAAAAGCTTTATCTATGTGAGATGATTACACATATCACAGAGTAGTTTCCTAGAAAGCTTCTTTTCAGTTTTTGTCTGAGGCTATTTCCCTTTTCACCATCAGCATCAACATGCTCCCGGATATCACTTGGTACCTGTTTCTTCAAAGGGTTTTTCCGATGCTGTATGAGAATAGAGGTATCACACTGTGACTGAAATGCACACGTCACAAAGCAGTTCCTAGGAAAGCTTCTCTCCCGTTTCGGTGTGAACATAATTCATTTTTCGCCGTTAGCTGCAAAGTGCTCCTGAATATCCCATCACACGCTAAACATACACCAGTCTAGAAAACTGCTCAATGCTCAATGAAAACAGAGGCTGAACGGAGTGAGAGTAATTAAGATGCCACAGGGAAGCTGATCCAGTTTTTATCTGAAGATATCTCCTCTTTCACCATAGGGCTGAATGTCCTCCTGAATGTCCCTTCGCGGAACTGTGCATGACGGAGTTTCCAAACTGTGTAATATAATTAAAGTTTTATCTATGCAAGATGAATAAATATATCTAACACAAAGCAGTTTAACAGAAATCTTCTTTCCAGTTTTTGTCTGCGGAGATTTTCTTTTTCATCATAGTCCTCTCTATACTCCCGAATATCTCTTGGTAGCTTTTTCCCCAACAGGGATTCCGGAATCCTCTAGGAGAAGAAAAGTATATTTCTGTGAGTGGAATGCACACGTCACAAAGCAGCTCCTCTGAAAGCTTCTCTTCAGTTTGTATCTGAAGACGTTTCCTTTCTCACCGGAAGCTTCAAAGCCCTCCAGAATATCCCTTCACGGACTAAAGAAAAACAGTGTTATGCTACAGCTCAACGAAAAGAGAAGCTTAACTATGTTAGCGGAATTCAAGTGACACAGAGCCGTTTCACCAAAAGCTTCCTTCTGGTTTCTCTCTGTTGTTATTTCTTTTTCAGTATATTCTAAAAAGCGTTTCCAAATGTCATTTCTCAGATTATGCAGAAAGAGTGATTTCAAACTGCTCATTCCAAAGAATCATTTAACGCTATTAGATGAATACAAACATCACAAAAGAGTTGCGCAGAATACTTCTCTCCAATTTTCGATGGAGGACATTTCCTTGTTCAACCCAGGCCTCTGGTAGCCACTTACTATCCCTTCACAGAAACCTCAAACACTGACTTTGAAACTGGGAAATGTAGAGTAAGCTTTAATCCTGTGAAAAGAATGGACATTTGAGAGCAGTTTCTTCGAGTGCTGCTTTCTGTTTTTTATTGGTCGCTATTTCACCTTTTGCCATAGTCTTCAAAGTGCTCCACATATCACTCTTTTGGTTTTACAGGAACAGTGTTCAAACTGTGCCTTATGTGAAGAAAGATATAATTCCCTGAGTGGAATGCACACATCCTCAAGCTGTTTCCCAGAAAGCTTCTCTCCAGTTTTTATCTGAATATATTTTCTATTTCACCATAGGCCTGAATACGATCCCAAATATCCCTTTGCGGATCCATCCATGAGGGAGTTTTCAAGCTGAATAATGTAAAGAATGCTTCATCTATGTGAGATGAATAAACATGGCAAAAAGCAGATTCACAGAAAGCTTCTTTCCAGTTTTTATTGGAAGATGTTTCTTTTTTCACCATAGATCATAATGTGCTCCTGACGGTCCCTTCGTGGATCCGTCCATGACAGTTTCCAAGCTGCGTAATGTAACAAAAGCTTTATCTATGTGAGATGATTACACATATCACAGAGTAGTTTCCTAGAAAGTTTCTTTCCAGTTTTTGTCTGAGGCTATTTCCCTTTTCACCATAGGCAACAACATGCTCCTGAATATTACCTGGTAAGTGTTTCTCCAAAAGGGTTTGCCCGAGGCTGTATGAGAAGAGACGTATAACATTGAGACTGGAATGCACTCGTCAAAAAGCAGTTCCTCTGAAAGCTTCTCTCCAGTATCGGTCTGAACATATTTCCTTTTTCACCGATAGCCTCAAAGTGCTCCAGAATATCCGATCAAAGTCTAAACATACACAGGGTTAGAAAACTGCTCAATGTAAAGAGAGGCTTAACTGAGCGAGAGGAATTAAGATGACACAGAGCAGTTTCACAGAATGCTTTCCTGTGGATTTTAACTGAGGATATGTCTTTCTCCTTATTCTAAGGATTGTTCCCAAATGTCCTTCCTCAGATGCTACAAAAAAAGTGATTTCAAGCTGATCAATACAAAGAATGGTATAATTTTATGAGATGAATATACACATCGCAAAGCAGTTGCTCAGAATGTTTCTCTGCAGGATTCATCGGAAGACGTTTACTTATTCACCACAAGCCTCTGGGCGTCACTAAATATCCCTTCACAGATCCTTCATAGACAGAGTTGCGAAACTGGGCAACATAGAGTAAACATTAACACTGTGAAGTGAATGCACATGTCAGAGAGCAGATTCGTGGAACACTTCTTCCTCAATTTTATTTCAGTATATTTCACTATTCGCCATAGTTCCCAAAGTGCCCTGAATATCACTTTCTCGGTTTCACAGGAACAGTGTTCTAACACTGCTTTGTGAGAAAAGAGGTATACGTCCCTGAGTGGAATGCATACACCACAAAGTCGTTTCTCAGAAAGCTTCTATCCAGTTTTTATCTGAAGATATCTCCTCTTTCACTGTAGGCCTGAATGTGCTCCTGAATGTCCCTTCGCGGATCCGTTCATTACGGAGTTTCTAAACTGCGTTATATAAGAAAAGTTTTAACTATGCGAGATGAATAAGTATATCTAACACAAAGCAGTTTCACAGAAATCTTCTTTCCAGTTTTTGTCTGATAATATTTCCTTTTTCACCATATCCATCCCTATACTCTCGAATGTCTCTTGGTAGCTTTTTCTCCAAAGGAATTCCGAAATCTTCTATGATACCAAAGGTATATTTCTGTGAGTGGAATGTACATGTCACAAGGCAGCTCCACAGAAAGCTTCTTTCCAGTTTCTGTCTAAAGAGGTTTCGTTTCTCATCATAACCCTCAAAGCGCTCCAGAATATCTTTTGGCAGACTAAATGAAAACAGTGTTATGATACTGATCAATGAAAAGAGAAGCTTAACTGTGTGAGTGGAATCTACTTGACACAAAGTAGTTTAACAGAAAGCTTCCTTCTGGATTCTCTCTGATATTATTTATTTTTCAGGGTGTTCTAAGGAGCGTTTCCAAATGTTCTTTCTCAGATACCACAGAAGCAGTGATTTCAAACTACTCAATCCAAAGAATGTTTTAATTCTCTGAGATGAATGCAAACATCCCAAAAGAGTTGCCCAGAAAGCTTCTCTCCAATTTTCGATGGAAGATATTTCCTAGCCTCACTCAGTACTCCGGTTACCACTTACAATCCCTTCACAGAACTCTCAAAAACATAATTTCAAACTGGGAAATGTAGAGTAAGCTTCAACTCAGTGAAAAGAATGGAAATGTCAGAGGGCACTTTCTTCGAGGGCCTCTTTCTGTTTTTCATTGGATGACATTTCACTTTTTGCCATAGTCTTCAAAGTGCTCCGAATATTACTCTTTTGGTTTTACAGGAACAGTGTTCAAACTGTGCCTTATGAGAAGAAAGTTATAACTCCCTGAGTAGAATGCACACGACACCAAGCAGTTTCTCAGAATGCTTCTCTCCAGTTTTTATTTGACTATATTTCCTATTTCACCAGAGGCACCATGAGATCCCAAATATCCCTTCACGGATCCATCCAGGAGGGAGTTTCCAGTCTGTGTAATGTAAAGAAATCTTCATCTATGTGAGATGAATAAACATAGCAAAAAGCAGACTCACAGAAAGCTTCTTTCCACTTTTTATCTGAAGATATTTCCTTTTTCAGCACAGTCCAGAATGTGCTCCCGAAGGTCACTTCGTGGATCTGTCCATGACAGTTTCCAAGCTGCATAATGTAAAGAAAGCTTTATCTATGTGCGATGATTACAAATATCAGAGAATAGTTTCCTAGATAGCTTCTTTCCTGTTTCTGTCTGAGGCTATTTCCCTTTTCACCTGCGGCATCAACATGCTTCCGAATATCACTTGGTACTTGTTTTTCCAAAAGGGTTTCCCAGACGCTGTTTGAGAAGAGAGGTATCACATTGTGCCTGGAATGCACACGTCACAAAGGAGTTCCTCGGAATGCTTCTCTCCAGTTTCGGTCTCATCATATTTCCTTTTTCACTATAAGCCTCAACGTGCTCCTGAATATCCCATCACACACTAAACATACACATTGGTAGAAAACTGCTCAAAGAAAAGGGAGGCTTAACTGAGCGAGAGTAATTCAGACGACACAGAGCAGTTTCACAGAAACCTTCCTACTGGATTTTTCCAGAGGATATTTCTTTCTCCATATTTTAAGGATCATTCCAAATGTCATTTCTCAGATTCCACAAAAAGAGTGATTTCAAGCTGCAAAATCCAAAGAACGGTTTAAGTCTATGAGACTAATATACACATTGCAAAGCATTTGCTCACAACGTTTCTCTGCAGGTTTTATCGGAAGACGTTTCCTCGCTCACCACAGGCCTCTGGGCGTCACTAAATATCTCTACACTGATTCTTCAAAGACGGAGTTTCACAACTGAGCAACATACAGTAAGCATTAACTCTGTGAAGTGAATGCACATTTCAGAGAGCAGATTCTTGGAATGCTTCTTCCTCGATGTTATTTCAGTATATTTCACTAATCGCCATAGTCCTCAATGCGTTCTGAAATATCACTTTTTCGGTTTCACAGGAACAGTGTTCAAACACAGCCTTGTGAGAAAAAAGGTATATCTCCCTGATTGGAATACATACATCACAAAGTAGTTTCTCAGAAAGCTTCTATCCAGTTTTTATCTAAAGATATCTCCTCTTTTACCATAGGCCTGAAAGTGCTCCAGAAAGTCCCTTCGTGGATAGGTGGAAGACGGAGTTTCCAAACTGCGTAATGTAATTAAAATTTTAACTATGCGATACGAATAAATATATCTAACACAAAACAGTTTCACAGAAATCTTCTTTCCAGTTTTGTCTGAGGATATTTCCTTCTTCACCATAGTCGTCGCTATACTCCAGAATATCTCTTGGTAGCTTTTTCTCCAAAAGTAATTCCAGAATCCTCTAGGAGAAGAAAGGTATATTTCTGTGAGTGGAATGCGCACGTCACAAAGCAGCTCCTCAGAAAGCTTCTCTCCAGTCTCTATCTGAAGACGTTTCCTTTCTCTTGAAGCTTCAAAGCCCTCCAGAATGTCCCTTCGCAGACTACACAAAGAAAGTGTAATGATAGAGCTCAATGAAAAGAGAAGCTTAACTGTGTGAGTGGAATTCATGTGACACAGAGCAGTTTCACAGAAAGCTTCCTTCTGGTTTCTCTCTGAGTTTATTTCTTTTTCAGGCTGTTCTAAAGAGCTTTTCCAAATGTCCTTTCTCAGATTCCACAGAAAGAGTGATTTCAAACTGCTCAATCAAAAGGATGATTTAACACTATTAGATATATACAAACATCACAAAAGAGTTGTGCAGAAAGCTTCTCTCCGATTTCTGATGGAAGACATTTCCTTGCCGCACACAGGCCTCCGGTGGCCACTTACTATCCCTTCGCAGAAGCCTCAGAGACCATCTTTCACACTGGTAAATATACAGTAAGCTTTAACCCTGTGAAAAGAATGGACATATAAGAGAACAGTTTCTTTGAGTAGTTCTTTCTGTTTTTTATTTGATGACATTTCACTTTTTGTCATAGTCTTCAATGTGCTCCGAATATCACTCTTTTAGTTTTAAAGGAACAGTGTTCAAACTGCACCTTATGAGAAGAATGTTACAACACCCTGAGTGGAATGCAGGCATCACTGAACAGTTTCTCAGAAAGCTTCTCTCCAGTTTTTATCTGATTATATTTCCTCTCTCACCATAGGCCTAAATGTGATCCAAATATCCCATTGCGGATTCGTCCACGAGGGAGGTCTGAAGCTGCGTAATGTAAAGAAAACTTCATCTATGTGAGATGAATAAACATAGCAAAAAGGAGATTCAAAGAAATCCTCTTTCCAGTTTTTATCTGAGGATATTTCCTTTTTCACCACAGTGCAGAATGTGCTCCCGAAGGTCCCTTCGTGGATCCGTCCATGACTTTTTCCAAGCTGCGTAATGTAAACAAAGCTTTATCTATGTTAGATTATTACACATATCACAGAGTAGTTTCCTGGAAAGCTTCTTTCCAGTTTTTGTCTGAGGCTATTTCCCTTTTCACCATCAGCATCAACATGCTCCCGAATATCACCTGGTACCTGATTCCCCAAAAGGGTTTCCCCGACGCTGTCTGAGAAGACAGGTATAACACTGTGAGTGGAATGCACACGTCACATGGCCGTTACTCGGAAAGCTTCTCTCTGGTTTCCGTCTGAACATATTTCCTTTTTCACCGTAAGACTCAAAGTGCTCCCGAATATCACATCACACGCTAAATATGCACAGGGCTAGAAAGCTGCTCAAGGAAAAGAGAGGCTTAACAGAGTGAGAGGAATTAAGACTACACACAGCAGTTTCACAGAAAGCTTCCTTCTGGGTTTTACCTGAGGATATTTTTTTCTCCATATTCTAAGGATCGTTTCCAAATATCCTTCTTCAGATTCCACAAAAACAGTGATTTAAAGCTGCTCAATTCAAAGAATGGTTTAACTCTAGGAGACGAACACACACATCACAAAGCAGTTGCTCAGAAAGTTTCTCTGCAGGTTTCATCGAAAGTCGTTTCCTCACTCACCACAAGCCTCCGGGCGTCACTAAATATACCTTCACAGATTCTTTAAAGACAGCGTTTCAAAACTGGGCAACATAGTGTAAGCGGTAACTCTGTGAATTGAATGCACATATCACAGAGCAGATTCTTGGAACGCTCCTTACTCGATTTTATTTCAGTTTATTTCACTCATTGCCATAGTCCTCAATGCATTCCGAAATATCACTTTTTAGTTTTCACAGGAACAGTGTTCAAACACTGCCGTGTGAGAAAAGAGGTATATCTCCCTGTGTGGAATTCATTCATCACGAAGTAGTTTCTCAGAAAGCTTCTATCCAGTTTTTATCTGAAGATATCTCTTCTTTCACTGTAGGCCTGCACCTGCTGCAGAATGTCCCTTCGCGGATCTATGCATGACGGAGATTCCAAACCGCGTAATATAATTAAACTTTTAACTATGCTAGACGAATACATATTTCTAACACAAAGCAGTTTCACAGAAATCTTCTTTCCAGTTTTTGTCTGAGGATACTTCCTTTTTCATCATAGTCATCGCTATACTCCTGAATATCCCTTGGTGGCTTTTTCTGCATAATGGATTCCGGAAACCCCTAGAAGAAAACAGGTATATATCTGTGTGTAAAATGCACATGTCACAAAGTAGCTCCTCAGCAAGCTTCTCTCCAGTTTCTATATGAAGATGTTTCCTTTCTCACCATAAGCCTCAAAGCCCTCCAGAATATCCCTTTGCAGACTAAAGAAAAACAGTGTTATGATGCAGCTCATGCAATGAGAAGCTTAACTGTGTGAGTGGAATTTACGTGACAAAGATCAGTTTCACAGGAAGTTTCCTTCTGGTTTCTCTCTGAGGTTATTTCTTTTTCAGGATATTCTAAAGAGCGTTTCTAAATGTCCTTTCTCAGATTCCACAGTAACAGTGATTTCAAACTGCTCAATCCAAAGAATGATTTAATTCTCTGAGATGAATACAAACATCACAAAAGAGTTGGGCAGAAAACTTCTCTCCGATTTTCAATTTAAGACATTTACTTGCCTCACACAGGACTCAGGTCGCCATTTACTATCCCATCGCAGAAACCTCGAAGACCGTCTTTCAAAGTGGGAAATGTAGAGTAAGATTTAATCCTGTGAAAAGAATGCACATGTCAGATTGCAGTTTCTTCGAGTGCTTCTTTCTGTTTTTTATTGGACGTCATTTCACTTTTTGGCATAGTCTTCAATGTACTCTGAATATCACCCTTTTGGATTACATGAACAGTGTGCAAACTGTGCCTTATGAGAAGAAAGTTATAACTCCCTGAGTAGCATGCACACGACACCAAGCAGTTTCTCAGAAAGCTTCTCTCCAGTTTTTATTTGACTATATTTCCTATTTAACTATAGGCCGGAATGTGATCCCAAATATCCCTTCATGGATCCATCCATGAGGGAGTTTACAATTGGCGTAATGTAAACAAATCTTCATCTATGTGAGATGAATAAACATAGCAAAAATCAGATTCACAGAAAGCTTCTTTCCACTTTTTATCTGATGATATTTCCTTTTTCAGCACAGTCCAGAATGTACTCAGGAAGGTCCCTTCATGGATCTGTCCCTGACAGTTTCCAGTCCACATAATGTGAAGAAAGCTTTATCTATGTGAGATGATTACAAATATCAGAGAGTAGTTTCCTAGATAGCTTCTTTCCAGTTTCTGTCTGAGGCTATTTCCCTTTTCACCATCGGCATAAACATTCTTCCGAATATCACTTGGTACCTGTTTCTCCAAAAGGGTTTCTTGAACGCTGTATGAAAACAGAGGTATAACACTGTGACTGGAATGCACACGTCACAAAGCAGTTCCTTGGAAAGCTTCTCTCCAGTTTTGGGCTAATCATATTTCCTTTTTCATCGTAAGCCTCAATGTGCTCCCGAATATCCCATCACATGGTAAACATACACATTGTTGGAAACCTGTTCAATGAAAAGGGAGGCTTAATTGAGGGAGAGGAATTAAGACGACACATAGCAGTTTCACAGAATGGTTCCTTCTGGATTTTATCTGAGTATATTTATTTCTCCACATTCTAAGGATCATTCCCAAATGTCTTTCCTCAGATTCCACAAAAACAGTGATTTCAAGCTGCTCAATCCAAAGAATGGTGTCCCTGTATGAGATGAATACAAACATCACAAAGCAGTTTCTCAGAACGTTTCTCTGCAGGTTTCATCGGAAGATGTTTCCTCGCTCATCACAAGACTCCAGGCGACAATAAATATCCCTTCACAGATACTTTAATGACAGAGTTTCAAAACTGGTCAACATACAGTAGGCATTAACTCTATGAAGTGAATGCACATATCAGAGAGCAGATTCTTGCAACGCTTCTTCCTCGATTTTATTTTAGTATGTTTCACTATTCCTCATAGTCATCAATGCGTTTCAAAATATCACTTTTTCGGTTTCACAGGAACAATGTTCAAACGCTACCTTGTGAGAAAAGAGGTATAACTCCCTGAGTGGAATGCGTACATCACAATGTAGTTTCTCGGAAAGCTCCTATCCAGTTTTTACCTGAAGAGATCTCCTCTTTCACCATAGGCCTGAATGTGTTCCCGATGTCCCATCACGGTTCTGTGCATTGTGGAGTTTCCAAACTGCATAATATAATTAATGTTTTAAGTATGCGAGACTAATAAATATATCTAACACAAAGCAGTTTCACAGAAATCTTCTTTCCAGTTTTTGTCTGAGGATATTTCCTTTTTCACTATAGTCGTCATGATACTCCCGAATATCTCTTGGCAGCTTTTTCTCCAAAAGGGATTCCGGAATCCTCTAGGAGAAAAAAGGTACATTTCTGTGAGTGGCATGCACATGCCACAAAGCAGCTCCTCAGAAAGCTTCTCTCCAGTTCCTATCTGAATTCGTTTCTTTCTCACCACAAGCCTCAAAGCCCTCCAGAATATCCCTTTGCAGACTAAACAAAAACAGTGTTATGATACAGCTCAATGAAAAGAGAAGCTTAATTCTGTGAGCAGAATTCACGTGACACAGAGCAGTTTCACAGAAAGCTTCCTTCTGGTTTCTCTCTGAGGTTATTTATTTTTCAGGCTATTCTAAAGAACGTTTCCAAATGTCCTTTCTGAGATTCCACAGAAACAGTGATTTCAATCTGCTCAATCCAAAGAATGATTTAACTCCATGAGTTGAATACAAACATCACAAAAGAGTTGTGCAGAAAGCTTCTCTCCGATTTTCGATGGAAGACATTTCCTTGCCTCACAGAGGCCTCCGGTCACCACTTACTATCCCTTCGCAAAACCCTCAAAGACCGACTTTCAAACTGTGAAATGCAGACAAAGCTTTAACCCTGTGAAAAGAAGGAACATTCGAAAGCAGTTTATTCGAGTGCTTCTTTCTGTATTTTATTAGTCGCCATTTCACCTTTTGCCATAGTCATCAAAGTGCTCTGAATATCACTCTTTCGATTTCACAGGAAGAGTGTTGAAAACTGTGCCTTATGAGAAGAATGTTACAACTCCCTCAGTGGAATGCACACATCACCAAGCAGTTTCTCAGAAAGCTTCTCTCCAGTTTTTATCTGACTATATTTCCTCTTTCACCATAGCCCCAAATGTGATCCCAAATATTGCTTCAAAGTGCTCCCGAATATCCCATCACACGGTAAACATACACAGCTCTAGAAAACTGCTCAGTGAAAAGAGAGGCTTATCTGAGTAAGAGGAATTAAGACGATGCAGAGGAGTTTCACAGAAAGATTCCTTCTGGATTTTTACCTGAGGATATTTCTTTCTCCATATTCTAAAAATCGTTCCCAAATGTCGTTCCTCAAAGCTTTAACCCTGTGAAAAGAAACTCCCATAAGGGAATTTCCAAGCTCCATAATGTAAAGAAAGCTTCATCCATGTGAGATGAATAAACATAGCAAAAACAGATTCACGGAAAGCTTCTTTCCAATTTTTATCTGAAGATATTTCCTTTTTCACCATAGTCCAGAATATACTCCTGAAGGTCCCTTTGTGGATCCGTCCATGACAGTTTTCCAGCTGCGTAATATAAGGAAAGCTTTATCTATGTGAAATAATTACACATATCACAGACTAGTTTCTTAGAGGGCTTCTTTCCACTTTTTGTCTGAGGCTATTTCCCTTTTCACCATTGGCATCTACAAGCTCCCGAATATCACTTGATACCTGTTTCTCCAAAAGAGTTTCCCCGACGCTGTATGAGAAGAGAGGTAAAACACTGTGTGTGGAATGCACACATAGCAAAGCAGTTCCTTGGTAAGCTTCTCTCCAGTTTCGGTCTGAACATATTTACTTTTTCACCATTAGCCTCAAAGTGCTCCCGAATATCCCATCACACGGTAAACATACACAGCTCTAGAAAACTGCTCAGTGAAAAGAGAGGCTTATCTGAGTGAGAGGAATTAAGACGATGCAGAGGAGTTTCACTGAAAGATTCCTTCTGGATTTTACCTGAGGATATTTCTTTCTCCATATTCTAAAAATGGTTCCCAAATGTCGTTCCTCAGAGTCCACAAAAACAGTGATTTCAAGATGCTCAATCCAAAGAATGGTTTAAATCTAGGAGACGATTACACACATTGCAAAGCAGTTGCTCAGAACGTTTCTCTGCAGGTTTCATCATAAGATGATTCCTCGCTCATCACATGCCTATGGGCGTCACTAAATATCCCTTCACAGATTCTTCAAAGACAGAGTTTCGAAACTGGGCCACATAAAGTAAGCATTAATTCTGTGAAGTCAATGCACTTATCAGAGAGCGGATTCTTGGAACGCTTCTTCCTCAATGTTATTTCAGTATATTTCACTATTCGCCATAGTCCTCAATGCGTTCTGAAATATCACCTTTTCAGGTTCCCAGGAACAGTGTTCAAACACTGCCTTGTGAGTAAAGAGGTATAACTCCCTGAGTGAAATGCATACATCACAAAGTAGTTTCTCAGAAAGCTTCTATCCAGTTTTTATCTGAAGATATCTACTCTTTCACCATAGGCCTGAACGTGCTCCTGAAAGCCCCTTGGCAGATTTGTGCCTGATGGAGTTTCCAAACTGTGTAATATAATTAAAATTTTAACTAGGTGAGACGAATAAATATATCTAACAGAAGGCAGTTTCACAGAAATCTTCTTTCCAGTTTTTGTCTGAGGATATTTCCTTTTCACCATAGTCTTCCCTATACTCCCGAATGTCTGTTTTGTAGCTTTATCTCCAAAAAGGATTCTGGAAACCTCTAGGAGAAAAAGGTATATTTGTGTGAGTGGAATGCACACGTCACAAAGCACCTCCTCAGAAAGCTTCTCTCCAGTTTCTATCTGAAGAGGTTTCCTTTCTCACCGTAAGCCTCAAACCCCTCCAGATTATCCCTTTGCAGAATACACAAAAACAGTGTTATGACAGCTGAATGAAAAGGAAGCTTAACAGTGACTGGAATTCATGTGACACAGAGCAGTTTCACAGAAATCTTCCATCTGATTTCTCTCTGAGTTTATTTCTTTTTCAGGAGGTTCTAAAGAGCGTTTCAAATGTCCTTTCTCAGATTCCACCGAAACAGTGATTTCAAACTGCTCAATCGAAAGAATGATTTAACTCTATTACATCACTACAAACATCACAAAGAGTTGTGCAGAAAGCTTCTCTCCGATTTTCGGTGGAAGACATTTCCTGGCCTCACACAAGCCTCCGGTCGCCACCCTCAAAGACCGACTTTCAAACTTGGAAATGTAGAGTATGCTTTAACCCTGTGAAAAGAATGGACATGTCAGAGAGCAGTTTCTTGGAGTGCTTCTTTCTTTACTTTATTGGACGTCATTTCACTTTTTGCCATAGACTTCAATGGCCTCGGAATATCACGCTTTTGGTTTTACAGGAGCAGTGTTCAAACTCTACCTTATGAGAAGAAAGTATAACTCTCTGCGTGGAATGCACACATGACCAAGCAGTTTCTCAGAAAGCTTCTCTCCACTTTTTATCTAACTATACTTCCTCTTACACCCTAGGCCCGAATGTTATCCCAAATATCGCTTCAAGGATGCATCCACGAGAGAGTTTCCAAGCTGTGTAATGTAAAGAAAGCTTCATCTATGTGAGATGAATAAACATAGCAAAAAACAGATTCACGTAAACCTTCTTTCCAGTTTTTATCTGAAGATATTTCCTTTTCCACCATAGTCCAGAATGTGCTCCCGAAAGTCCCTTCGTGGACCGTCCATGACAGTTTCCAAGCTGTGTAATGTAAAGAAAGCTTTACCTATATGAGATGATTACACATATCACAGAGTAGTTTCCTAGACTGGTTCTTTACAGTTTTGTCTGAGGCTATTTCCCTTTTCACCAGCGGCATCTACATACTCCCGAATATCACTTGGTACCTTTTTATCCAAAAGGGGTTCCCCGATGCTGAATGAGAAGAGAGGTATAACACTGTGACTGAAATGCACACCTCACAAACCAGTTCCTTGGAAAGTTTCTTTCCAGTTTCGGTCTGAGCAAATATCCTTTTTCACCATTAGCGTCAAAGTTCTCCCGAATCTCCCATCACATGCTAAACATACACAGGGCTAGAAAACTGCTCAATGAAAAGAGAGGCTTATCTGAGTGAGAAGAATTAAGACAACACAGAGCAGGTTCACAGAAAGCTTCCTTCTGGATTTTCCCTGAGGATAATTCTTTCCCCATATTATAAGTGTCGATCCCAAATGTCCTCCCTCAGATTCCACAAAAGCAGTGATTTCACATTGCTGAATCCAAAGAATGGTTTAACTCTAGGAGACGAATACACACATCACAAAGCAGTTGCTCAGAACGTTTCTTTGCATATTTCAATGGAAGACGTTTCCTCGCTCAACACAGGCCTCAAGGCGTCACTAAATATCCCTTCGCAGATTCTTCAAAGACAGAGTTTCGAAACTTCGAATGCACATATCAGAAACCAGATTCTAGGAACGCTTCTTCCTCGATTTTATTTCAGTATATTTCACTATTCACCATAGTCCTCAATGCGTTTCAAAATATCACTTTTTCGGATTCACAGGAAATGTGTTCAAACACTTGCTTGAAAGAAAAGAGGTATAACTACTTGAGTAGAATGTATATATCACAAAGTAGTTTCTCAGAAAACTTCTATCCAGTTTTTATCTGAAGAGATCTCTTCTTTCACCGTAGGCCTGCATGTGCTGCCAAATGTCCCTTCGCAGAAAGGTGCATGATGCAGTTTTCAAACTGCATAATATAATTAAAGTTTTAACTATGCGAGATGAATAAATATATATAACACAAGGCAGTTTCACAGAAATTTTCTTTGCAGATTTTGTCTGAGGATATTTCCTTTTTCACCATAGTCGTCACTATACTCCCGAATATCTCTTGGTAGCTTTTTCTCCAAAAGGGATTCCGGAATCCTCTATGAGAAGAAAGGTATATTTCTGTGAGTGGAATGCACACGTCACAAAGTAGCTCCTCAGAAAGCTTTCTCCAGTTTCTATCAGAAGACATTTCCTTTCTCACTGTAAACCTCAATGCCCTCTAGAATATCCCTTCGCAGACTAAACAGAAACAGTGTTGCGATACAGATCAATGAAAAGAGAAGCTTAACCGTGTGAGGGGAATTCAAGTGACACAGAGCAGTTTCACAGAAAGCTTCCTTCTGGTTTCTCTCTGAGGTTATTTCTTTTTCAGGATACTTTAAAGACCGTTTCCAAATGTCCTTTCTCAGATTTCACAGAAGCAGTGATTTCAAACTGCTCAATCCAAAGAATGATTTAACTGTATGAGATCAATACAAACATCACAGAAGTGTTGCACAGAAAACTTCGCCCCGATTTTTGATGGAAGACTTTTCCTTGCCTCACACAGACCTCCTGTCACCACTTGCTATCCCTTCGCAGAACCCTCAAAGACCGACTTTCAAACTGGAAAATGTTGAGTATGTTTTAACGTTGTGAAAAGAATGGACATGTCAGAGAGCAGTTTCTTCGAGTGCTTCTTTCTGTTGTATATTGGATGACATTTCACTTTTTGCCATAGTCTTCAAAGTGCTCCGAATATGAGTCTTTTGGTTTTACAGGAACAGTGTTCAAGCTGTGCCTCATTAGAAGAATGTTATAACTCCCTGAGTGGAATGCACACATCACCAAGGAGTCTCTCCGAAAGCTTCTCTCCAGTTTTTATCTGACTATATTTCCTATTTCAACGAAGGCCTGAATGTGATCCCAAATATCGCTTCGCAGATCCATCCACGAGGGAGTTTCCAAGCTGCATAATGTAAAGAAAGCTTCATCTATGTGAGATGAATAAACATAGCAAATATCAGATTCACAGAAAGCTTCTTTCCAGGTTTTATCTGAAGACATTTCCTTTTTCACCATAGTCCAGAATGTGCTGCCGAAGGTCCCTCGTGGAGCCGTCCATGACAGTTTCCAAGCTGTGTAATGTAAAGAAAGTTTTATCTATGTGAGATGATTACACATGTCACAGAGTAGTTTCCTAGAAAGATTCTTTCCAGTTTTTGTCTGAGGCTATCTCCCTTTTCACCAACGGCATCAACATGCTCTTGAATATCACTTGGTACCTGTTTCTCCAAAAAAGGTTTCTGCAACGTTGTATGGGAAGAGAGGTATAACACTGTGAGTGCAATGCACACATCCCAAAGCAGTTCCTCGGAAAGCTTCTCTCCAGTTTTGGTCTGAACGCATTTCCTATTTCACCATTAGCCTCAAAGTGCTCCCTAATATCCCATCACATGCTAAGCATACACAGGGCTAGAAAACTGCTCAATGAAAAGGGAGGCTTATCTGAGGGAGGGGAATTAAGACAAAACAGAGCAACTTCACAGAAAGCTTCCTTCCGTTTTTACCAGAGGATATTTCTTTCTGTATATTCTAAGGATCGTTCCTAAATGTCCTTCGTCAGATTCCACAAAAACAGTGATTTCAAGCTGCTCAATCCAAAGAATGGTTTAACTTTATGAGACGAATACACATATTACAAATCAGTTGCTCAGAAAGTTTCTCTGAAGATTTCATCGGAAAACGTTTCCTCACTCACCACAAGCCTCCAGGCATCACTAAATATCCCTTCCCAGATTCTTCAAAGACAGAGTTTCCAAACTGGACAACATAGAGTAAGCATTAACTCTGTGAAGTGAATGCACATATCAGAGAGCAGATTCTTGGAACGCTTCTTCCTCGATTTTATTTCAGTATATTTAACTATTCACCATAGTCCTCAAGGCGTTCCAAAATATCACTTTTTTTGGTTTCACAGGAACAATGTTGAAACACTGCCTTGTGAGAAAAGAGCTATACCTCCTTGAGTGGAATGCGTACATCAGAAAGATGTTTCTCAGAAAGCTTCTCTCCAGTTTTTACCTGAAGATATCTCCTCTTTCACCGTAGGCCTGAATGTGCTCCCAAACGTCCCTTCACAGATCTGTGCATGACAGAGTTTCCAAACTGCGAATATACTTAAAGTTTTATCTAAGCGAGATGAATAAACACATCTAACATAAAGCAGTTTCACAGAAATCTTCTTTCCAGTTTTTGTCTGGGCACATTTCGTTTTTCACCACAGTCCTCCCAATACTACTGAATATCTCTTGGTAGCTTTTTCTCCAAAAGGGATTGCGGAATCCTCTAGGAGAAGAAAAGTTTATTTCTGGGAGTGGAATGCAGGCATCAGAAAGCAGCTCCTCTGAAAGCTTCTCCCCAGTTTCTATCTGAAGACGTTTCCTTTCTCACTGGAAGCCTCAAAGCCCGCCAGAATATCCCTTCACACAATAAAGAAAAACTTTGTTATGATACAGCTCAATGAAAAGAGAAGCTTAACTGTTTGAGCGGAATTCAAGTGACACAGGGCAGTTTCACAGAAAACTTCCTTTTGGTTTCTCTCTGAGGTTATTTCTTTTTCAGGATATTTTAAAGAGCGTTTCCAAATGTCCTTGCTCTGATTATGCAGAAAGAGTGATTTCAAACTGCTCATTCCAAAGAAACATTTAACGCTATGAGATGAATTCAAACATCACAAAAGAGTTGCGCAGAAAGCTTCTCTCCAATTTTCGATGGAGGACATTTCCTTGCTCGACACAAGCCTCCGTTAGCCAATTACTATCCCTTTGCAGAACCCTCAAAGACTGCCTTTCAAACTGGGATATGTAGAGTAAGCTTTAACCCTGTGAAAAGAATGGACATTTGAGAGCAGTTTATTCGAATGCTTCTTTCTGTATTTCATTCGACGCCAGTTCACTTTTTGCCATAGTCTTCAAAGTGCTCCAAATATCACTCTTTTGATTTTACAGGAACAGTGTTCAAACTGTGCCTTATGTGAAGAAAGTTTTAACTCCCTGAGTGGAATGCACACATCCCCAAGCTCTTTCTCCGAAAGCGTCTCTCCAGTTTTTATCGGACTATATTTGCTATTTCACCATAGGCTCGAATGTGATCCCAAATATCCCTTCGCGGATCCATCCATGAGGGAGTTTTCAAGTTGTGTAATGTAAACAATGTTTCATCTATGTGAGATGAATAAACATGGCAAAAAGCAGATTCACAGAAAGCTTCTTTCCAGTTTTTATCGGAAGATATTTCCTTTTTCACCATAGTCCAGAATGTGTTCCCAAAGTCCCTTCGTGGATCCGTCCATGACAGTTTCCAAGCTGGGCAATGTAAAGAAAGCTTTATCTATGTGAAATGATTACACATATCAGAGAGTAGTTTCCTAGAAAGCTTCTTTCCAGTTTTTGTCTGAGGCTATTTCCCTTTTCACCATCGGCAACAACATGCTCCCGAATATTACTTGGTACGTGGTTCTCTAAAAGGGTTTCCCCAATGCTGTATGAGAAGGGAGGTATAACACTGTGACTGGAATGCACACCTCACAAAGCAGTTCCTCAGAAAGCTTCTCTCCAGTTTCGGTCTGATCATATTTCCTTTTTCACCGTAAGCCTCAAAGTGCTCCCGAATATCCCATCTCATGCTAAACATACACATTGCTAGAAAACTGCTCAATTAAAAGGGTGGCTTAACTGAGTGAGAGGAATTAAGATGACACATAGCAGTTTCACCATAAGGTTCCTTCTGGATTTTATCTGAGAATATTTCTTTCTCAATATTCTAAGGATCGTTCGCAAATGTCCTTCCTCAGATTCCACAAAAACAGTGATTTCCAAACACTGTCTTGTGAGAAAAGAGGTATATCTCCCTGAGTGGAATGCATACCTCACAAAGTAGCTTCTCCGAAAACTTCTATCCAATATTTATCTGAAGATATCTCCTCTTTCACCCTAGGCCTGAATGTGCTCCCAAATGTCCCTTCACAGATCCGTGCATGATGAAGTTTCCCAACAGCGTAATATTAGAAAAGTTTCAACTGTGCGAGATGAATAATATATCTAACAGAAAGAGGTTTCACAGAAATCTTCTTTCCAGTTTTTGTCGGAGGATACTTCCTTTTTCACCATACCTGTCCCTATACTCCCGAATGTCTCTTAGTAGCTTTTTCTCCAAAAGGGATTCCAGAATCCTCTAGGGGAAGAAATTTATATTTTTGTGAGTGGAATTCACATCTCACAAAGCAGCTCCTCAGAAACTTTCTCTGCAGTTTCTATCTGAAGAAGTTCCCTTTCTCACCGTAAGCCTCAAGGCCCTCCAGAATATCCCTTTGCAGACTAAACAAAAACAGTGTTATAGTACACCTCAATGGAAAGAGAAGCATAACTGTGTGTGCAGAATTCACGTGACACAGAGCAGTTTCACAGAAAACTTCCTTTTGTTTTCTCTCTGAGGTTATTTCTTTTTCAGGATATTCTAAAGCACGTTTCCAAATGTCCTTTCTTAGATTCCGCAGAAACAGTGATTTCAAACTGCTCAATCCAAAGAATGATTTAACTCTATGGGGTGAATACAAACGTCACGAAAGAGTTCCACAGAACACTTCTCTCCACTTTTCGATGGAAGACATTTATTTGTTCGACACAGGCCTCCGGTTGTCACTTGCTATCCCTTCGCAGAAGCCTCAAAGACCGACTTTCAAACTAGGAAATGTAGATTAAGCTTTAATCCCATGAAAAGAATGGACATGTCAGAGAGAAGTTTCTTGAAGTGCTTCTTTCTGTTTTTTATTGGACGACATTTCAGTTTTTCCAATAGTCTTCAATGTGCTCCAAATATCACTGTTTTAGTTTTAAAGGAACAGTGTTCAAAATGTGCCTTATGAGAAGAAAGTTATAACTCCCTGAGTGAAATGCACATATCACCAAGTAGTTTCCCAAAAATCTTCTCTCCAGTTTTTATCTGACTATATGTCCTATTTCACAATAGGCCTGAATGTGATCCCAAATATCCCTTCACTGATCCATCCACACGGGAGTTTCCAGGCTGCTTAATGGAAAAAAAGCTTCATCTAGTTGAGATGAATAAACATAGCAAAAATCAGATTCACAGAAAGCTTCTTTCCAGTTTTTATCTGAAGATATTTCCTTTTTCACCACAGTCCAGAATGTGCTCCTGAAGGTATCTTCATGGATCCATCCATGACAGTTTCCAAGCTGCATAACGTAAAGGAAGCTTTATTTATATGAGATAATTACACATATCACAGAGTAGTTTCCTAGAAAGCTTGTTTCCAGTTTTTGTCTGAGGCTATTTCCCTTTTCACCATCGGCATCAACATGCTACCAAATATCACTTGGTATCTGTTTCTCCAAAAGGGCTTCCCCGACGCTGTATAAGAAGAGAGGTATAACACTGTGACTGGAATGCACACGTCACAAAGCAGTTCCTCAGAAAGCTTCTCTCCAGTTTCGTTCTGAACATATTTCTTTTTTCACCATAAGCCTCAAAGTGCTCCCGAATATCCCATCACACACTAAGCATACACAGGGCTACAAAACTGCTCAATGAATAAAGAGGTTTATCTGTGTGAGAGAAATAAGACGACACACAGCAGTTTCACAGAAAGCTGCCTTCTGGGTTTTACCTGAAGATATTTCTTTCTCCATATTCTAAGGATCAATCCCAAATGTCCTTTCTCAGATTTCAAAAAACAGTGATTTTAACTTATTCAATCCAACAAATTGTTTAACTCTAGGAGAAGAATACAAACATCATGAAGCAATTGCTTGGAACGTTTCTCTTCAGGTTTCATCAGAAGACTTTTCCTTGCTCACCACAAGCATCCGGGCTTCACTAAATATCCCTTCACAAATTCTTCAAAGACAGAGTTTCGAAACTGGGCAACATAGAGTAAGCATTAACTCTGTGAATTGAATGCACATATCAGAGAGCAGATTCTTAGAACGCTTCTTCCTCGATTTTATTTCAGTATATTTCACTATTCAATATAGTCGTCAATGCGTTCCGACATATCACTTTTTGATTTCACGGGAATAGGGTTCAAACACTGCCTTGTGAGAAAAGAGGTATAACTAGCTGAGTGGAATGCATACATCACAAAGTAGCTTCTCAGAAAGTTTTCTATCCAGTTTTTATCTGAAGATATCTCCTCTTTCACCGTAGACCTGAATGTGCTCCCGAATGTCCCTTTGCGGATCTTTGCATGATGGAGTTTTCAAACTGTGTAACATAATCAAAGTTTTAACTATGCGAGATGAATAAATATATCTAACACAATGCAGTTTCACAGAAATCTTCCTTCCAGTATTTGTCTGAGGATAATTCATTTTTCACCATAGTCATCGCTATACTCCAGAATATCTCTTGGTAGCTTTATCTCCAAAAGGGATTCCGGAATCCTCTAGGAGAAGAAAGGTATATTTCTGTGAGTGGAATGCACATGTCATAAAGCAGCTCCTTAGAAAGCTTCTCTCCAGTTTCTATCTGAAGACGTTTTCTTTCTCACTGTAAGCATCAAAGCCCTCCAGAATATCCCTTCACAGAATAAACAAAACCCGTGTTATTATAGAGCTCAATGAAAAGAGAAGTTTAACTGTGTCAGCGGAATTCACATGACACAGAGCAGTTTCACAGAAAGCTTCCTTCTGGTTTCTCTCTGAGGTTATTTCTTTTTCAGGATACTCTAAAGAGCGTTTCCAAATGTCATTTCTCAGATTCCACAGAAACAGTGATTTCAAACGACTCAATCCAAATAATGATTTAACTCTATGAGATGAATGCAAACATCACAAAAGATTTGTGCAGATAGCTTCTCTCTGATTTTCGATGTAAGACATTTCCGTGCCTCACACAGGCCTCCGGTCGCCACTTCCAATCCCTTAGCAGACCCTCAAAGACCGACTTACAAATTGGGAAATGTAGAGTAAGCTTTAATACTGTGAAGAGAATGGACATGTCAGAGAGCAGTTTCTTCTAGTGCTTCTTTCTTTTTTTTATTGGATGGCATTTCACTTTTTGCCATAGTCTTCAAAGTGCTCTGAATATCACTCTTTTGGTTTAAAGGAACAGTATTCAAACTATGCCTTATGAGAAGAAATTTAAAACTCCATGAGTGAAATGCACACATCACCAAGCAGTTTCTCAGAAAGCTCCTCTCCAGTTTTTATCTAACTATATTTCCTATTTCACCATAGGCGCGAAGGTGATTCCAACTGTTCCTTCACGGATCCATCCATGAGGGAGTTTCCAAGCTGTGCAATGTAAAGAAAGCTTCATCTAAGTGAGATGAATAAACATAGCAAAAAGCAGATTCACACAAAGCTTCTTTCCAGTTTTTATCTGAAGATATTTCCTTTTTCATCATAGTCCAGAATGTGCTCCGGAAGGTCCATTCATTGATCCGTCCATGACAGTTTCCGAGCTGCGTAATGTAAAGAAATCTTTATGTATGTGAGATGATTACAGATATCACAGAGTAGTTTCCTGGAAAGCTTCTTTCCAGTTTTTGCCTGAGGCTATTTCCCTTTTCACCATCAGCATCAACATGCTCTGGATTATCTCTTGGTACCTGTTTCTCCAAAAGGGTTTCACTGATGCTGTATGAGAAGAGAGGTATATCACAGTGACTGGAATGCACAAATTACAAAGCACTTCCTCAGAAAGCTTCTCTCCAATTTCCGTCTGAACATATTTTCTTTTTCACAGGTAGCCTCAAGGTGCTCCCGAATATCCCATCTCACGCTAAACATACACAGGGATTGAAAACTGCTCAATGAAAAAAGCGGCTTATTTGAGAGAGAGGAATTAATATGTCACAGAGCAGTTTCACGGAAAGCTTCCTTCTGGATTTTACCTGAGGATATTTCTTTCTCCATATTCTAAGAACCGTACCCAAATGTCATTCCTCAGAATCCACAAAAACAGTGATTTCAAGCTGTGAAATCCAAAGAATGGTTTAACTCTATGAGAGGAATACACACATCACAAAGCAGTTGCTCAGAATGTTTCTCTGCCGGTTTCATAGGAAGACCTTTCCTCGCTCACCACAAGCCTCTGAGCGGCACTAAATATCCCTTCACAGATTCTTCAAAGACAGAGTTTCGAAACTGGGCAACACACAGTAAACCTTAAACCTTTGAAGTGAATGCACATATCAGAGAGCAGATACTTGGAACGCTTATTCCTCCATTTTATTTCAGTATATTTCAGTATTCACCATAGTCCTCGATGCGTTCCGAAATATCACTTCTTCGGTTTCTCGGGAACAGTGTTCAAACACTGCCTTGTGAGAAATGAGGTATAACTCCCTGAGTGAAATGCATACATCACAAAGTAGTTTCTCAGAAAGCTTCTATCCAGTTTTTATCTGAAGATATCTCCTCTTTCACCATAGGCCTGAATGTTCTCCCGAACGTCCCTTCACGGATCTGTGCTTGACGGAGTTTCCAAATGGCGTAATATAAAGAAAGTTTTAAGAATGCGAGACCAATAAATATATGTAGCACAAGGCAGTTTCCCAGACATATTCTTTCCAGTTTTCCTCTGAATGTATTTCCTTTTCACCATAGTCGGTTCTATACTACCGAATATCTCTCGGTAGCTTTTCTACAAAAGGGATTCCGGAATCCTCTAGAAGAAGAAGGTATATTTCTGTGAGTGCAATGCACACGTCACAAAGCAGCTCTTCAGAAAGCTTCTCTCCATTTCTATCTGAAGACGTTTCTTTTCTCACCATAATCCTCAAAGCCCTCCAGAATATCCCTTCAAAGACTAAACAAAAACAGTGTAATGATACAGCTCAATGAAGAGAGAAGCTTAACTGTATGAGCAGAATTCACGTGACACAATGCAGTTTCACAGAAAGTTTCCTTCTGGTTTCTCTCTGTGGTTATTTCTTTTTCAGGATATTCTAAACAGCATTTCCAAATGTCCTTTTTCAAATTATACAGAAACTGTATAAAACTGAAAACTGAAAACACAAAAACTGATTTCAAGCTGTTCCATCCAAAAAATGCTTAATTCTAGGAGACGAATACACACATTGCAAAGCATTTGCTCAGAACGTTTCTCTGCAGGTTTCATCGGAAGAAATTTCCTCACTCACCACAGGCCTCTGGACGTCACTAAACATCCCTTCACAGATTCTTCAACGACAGAGTTTCAAAACTGGGCAACATAGAGTACGCATTATCTCTATGAAGTGAATGCACATATCAGAGAGGAGATTCTTGGAACTTTTCTTCCTCGATTTCATTTCAGTATATTTCATTATTCGTCATAGTCCTCAATGCGTTCTGAAATATCACTTTTTCGGTTTCACAGAAACAGTGTTCAAACATTGCCTTGTGAGAAAAGTGGTGTAACTCCCTGAGTGGAATGCATACATCACAAAGTATTTTCTCAGAAAGCTTCTATCCAGTTTCTATCTGAAGATATCTCCTCTTTAACCGTACACCTGAATGTGCTCAAGAACATCATTTCACGAATATGTGCATGACAGAGTTTCCAAACTGCATACGATGATTAAACTTTTAACTATGCGAGACGAATAAATATATCTAACACAAAGCAGTGCCACAGAAATATTCTTTCCAGTTTTTGTCTCAGGATATTTCCTTCTTCATCATAGTCTTCTCTGTAGTCCTGAATATCTCTTGGTAGCTTTTTCTCCAAAAGGGATTCCGGAATCCTCTAGGAGAAGTGAGGTACATTTCTGTGAGTGGAATGCACAACTCACAAAGCAGCTGCTCAGAAAGATTTTCTCCAGTTTCTATCTGAAGACGTTTCCTTTCTCACTGTAAGCCTCAATGCCCTCCAGAGTATCCCTTCGTCGACTAAAAAAAACAATGTTTTGATACAGCTCAATGAAAACAGAAGCTTAACTGTGAGCAGAATTCACGTGACACAGAGCAGTTTCACAGAAACCTTCCTTCCGGTTTCTCTCTGAGGTTATTTCTTTTTCAGGATATTTTAAAGAGAGTTTCCAAATGTCCTTTCTCAGATTATGCAGAAACAGTGATTTGAAACTGCTCATTCCAAAGAATCATTTAACGCAACAAAATGAATA
The DNA here is from genome assembly GCF_002776525.5 of Piliocolobus tephrosceles. Classification (NCBI taxonomy): domain Eukaryota; kingdom Metazoa; phylum Chordata; class Mammalia; order Primates; family Cercopithecidae; genus Piliocolobus; species Piliocolobus tephrosceles. The sequence continues at coordinate 277,803 of NW_022334286.1, read as the reverse complement.
CAAACATCAGAAAAACGTTACGCAGAAGGCTTCTCTCCAATTTTTAATGGAGGACATTTTCTTGCTTGACACAGGCCTCCAGTAGCCACTTACCATCCCTGCACAGAACCCTCAAAGATTGACGTTCAAACTGGGAAATGTAGAGTAAGCTTTAACCCTGTGAAAATAATGGACATGTCAGAGAGCACTTTCTTCGAGTGCTTCTTTCTGTTTTTTATTGGACGTCATTTCACTTTTTGCGATAATCTTCAATGGCTCCGAATATCACTCTTTTGTTTTTCCAGGAACAGTGTTCAAACTGTGCCTTATGAGAAGAAAGTTATAACTCCCCAAGTGGAATGCACACATCACCAAGCAGTTTCTCAGAAAGCTTCTCTCCAGTTTTTATCTGACTATATTTCTTCTTGCACCATAGGCCCAAATGTGATCCCAAGTATCCCTGCATGGATCAGTCCACGAGGGAGTTTCCAAGGGGCATAATGTAAAGAAAGTTTCATCTGTGTGAGATGAATAAACATAGGAAAAACAGTTTCACAGAAAGCTTCTTTCCAGGTTTTCTCTGAAGATATTTTCTTTTCCCCATAGTCCAGAATGTTCTCCCGAATGATCCTTTGTGGATTCGTCCATGACAGTTTCCAAGCTGTGTAATGTAAAGAAAGCTTTATCTATGTGAGATGATTACAGATATCACAGAGTAGTTTTCTAGAAAGCTTCTTTCCAGTTTTTGTCTGAGGCTATTTCCCCTTTCACCTTCGGCATTGACATGCTCCCGAATATTACCTGGTACCTGTTTCTCCAAAAGGGTTTCCTCGATGCTGTATGAGAAGAGAGGTACAACACTATGACTGAAATGTACACATCACAAAGCAGTTCCTAGGAAAGCTTCTCTCCAGTTTCAGTCTGAACATATTTCCTTTTTCCCCGTAAGCCTTAAAGTGCTCCCAAATATCCCATCACATGCTTAACATACACAGGGCTAGAATCGTGCTCAATAAAAAGAGAGGCTTATCTGAGTGAGAGGAATTAAGATGACAAAGAGCAGTTTCACAGAAAGCTTCCTTCAGGATTTTATCTGAGGATATTTCTTTCTCCATATTCTAAGGATCGTTTCCAAATTTCCTTCCTCAGATTCCACAAAAACAGTGATTTCAGGTTGCTCAATCCAAAGGATGGTTTAACTCTATGAGACAAATACACACATCGAAGAGCAGTTACACAGAATGTTTCTCTGCAGGTTTCATCAGAAGATGTTTCTTTGCTCACCACAGGCTTCCAGGCATCACAAAATATCACTTCACAGATTCTTCAAATACAGAGTTTTGAAACTGGGCAATGTATAGTAAGCATTAACACTGTGAAGTGAATGCACATATAGAGAGAAGATTGCTAGAACCCTTCTTCCACGGTTTAATTTCAGTTTATTTCACTATTTGCCATAGTCCTCAAAGCGTTCTAAATATCACTTTTTCAGTTTCACAGGAACAATTTTCAAACACTGCCTGTGAGAAAAGAGGCATAACTACCTGAGTGCAATGCATACATCACAAAGTAGTTTCTCAGAAAACTTCTATCCAGTTTTTATCTGAAGATAACTCCTCTTTCACCATAGGCCTGAATGTGCTCCCGAACGTCCCTTCACGGATCTGTGCATGACGGAATTTCCAAACTGCGTAATATAATTAACGTTTTATCTAAACGAGATGAATAAATACATCTAACACAAAGCAGTTTCACAGAAATCTTCTTTCCAGTTTTTGTCTGGGGAGATTTCGTTTTTCACCTTAGTCCTCCCAATACTCCTGAATATCTCTTGCTAGCTTTTTCTCCAAAAGGGACTCCAGAATCCTCTATGAGAAGAAAGGTATATTTCTGTGAGTGGAATGAACACGTCACAAAGCAGCTCCTCTGAAAGCTTCTCTCCAGTTTCTATCTGAAGACGTTTCCTTTCTCACCAGAAGCCTCAAAACCCTCCAGAATATCCCTTTGCAGACTAAACAAAAACAGTGTTGTGATACAGCTCAATGAAAAGGGAAACTTAACTGTGTGAGAGGAATTCAAGTGACACAGAGCATTTTCACTGAAAGCTTCCTTCTGGTTTCTCTCTGAGGTTTTTTCTTTTTCAGGATATAATAAAGAGCGTTTCCAAATGTCCTTTCCAGATTATGCAGAAAAGGTGATTTCAAACTGCTCATTCCAAAGAATCATTTAACGCTATGAGATGAATACAAACATCACAAAATAGTTGCGCAGAAAGCTTCTCTCCAATTTTCAATGGAGGACATTTCCTTGCTCCACAAAGGCCTCCGGTAGCCACTTACTATCCCTTCGCAGAAATCTCAAAGACCGCCTTTCAAACTGGGATATGTAGAGTAAGCTTTAACCCTGTGAAAAGAATGGACATGTCAGAGAGCAGTTTCTTCGAGTGCTTCTTTCTGTTTTTTATTGGATGCCAGTTCTCTTTTTGCCGTTGTCTTCAAAGTGCTCTGAATATCACTCTTTTGGTTTTACAGGAACAGTGTTCAAACTGTGCCTTATGTGAAGAAAGTTTTAGCTCCTTGAGTGGAATGCACACATCGCCAAGCTGTTTCTCCGAAAGCTTCTCTCCAATTTTTATCTGAGTATATTTGCTATTTCACCGTAAGACTGAATATGATCCCAAATATCCCTTCGCGGATCCATCCATGAGGGAGTTTTCAAGCTCTGTAATGTAAACAATGCTTCATCTATGTGAGATGAATAAACATGGCAAAAAGCAGATTCACAGAAAGCTTCTTTCCAGTTTTTATCGGAAGATATTTCCTTTTTCACTATAGTCCAGAATGTGCTCCCAAAGGTCTCTTTGTGAATCCGTCCATGACAATTTCCAAGCTGTGTAATGTAAAGAAAGCTTTATCTATGTGAGATGATTCCACATATCACAGAGTAGGTTCCTAGAAAGCTTTTTTCCAGTTTTTGTCTGAGGCTATTTCCCTTTTCACCATCAGCAACAACATGCTCCCGGATATTACTTGGTACCTCTTTCTCCAAAAGGGTTTCCCCAACGCTGTATGAGAAGAGAGATATAACACTGTGACTGGAATGCACACATCACAGAGCAGTTCCTTGGAAAGCTTCTCTTGAGTTTCGGTCTGATCATATTTCCTTTTTCACTGTTAGCCTCAAAGTGCTCCCGAATATCTCATCTCACACTAAACATACACATTGCTAGAAAGCTGCTCAATTAAAAGGGAGGCTTAACTGAGTGAGAGGAATTAAGAAGACACATAGCAGTTTCACAGAAAGGTTCCTTCTGGATTTTATCTGAGGATATTTCTTTCTCAATATTCTAAGGATTGTTTCCAAATATCCTTCCTCAGATTCCACAAAATCAGTGATTTCAAGCTCTTCAATCCAAAGAATGGTTTATTGTAGGACACAAATACACACATCGCAAAGCAGTTGCTCGGAGCGTTTCTCTGCAGGTTTCATCCGAAGACGTTTCCTCGCTCACCATAGGACTCCGGATATCACTAAATATCGCTTCACAGATTCTTCAAGGACTGAGTTTCAAAACTGGGCAACATAGAGTAAACATTAAATCTGTGTAGTGAATGCACATATCAGAGAGCAGATTCCTTCTTCCTCGATTTTATTTCAGTATATTTCACTATTCGCCATAGTCCTCAATGCGTTCCGAAATATAACATTTTCGGTTTAACAGGAACAGTGAGCAAACACTGTCTTGTGAGAAAAGAAGTATAACTCCCTGAGTGAAATGCATACATCACATACAAGTTTCTCAGAAAGCATCTATAGAGTTTTTATCTGAAGATATCTCCTCTTTCACCATAGGCCTTAATGTGCTACCAAAGGTCCCTTCATGGCTCTGTGCATAACGGAGTTTCCAAATTGCATAATATAATTAAAGTTTTAAGTATGAGATACGAAAAAATATATTTAACCAAAGGCAGTTTCACAGAAATCTTTCCAGTTTTTGCCTGAGGATATTTCCTTTTTCACCATAGTCTTCCCTATACTCCCGAATATCTGTTTTGTAGCTTTTTCTTCAAAAGGGATTCTGGAATCCTCTAGGAGAAAAAGGAATATTTCTGTGAGTGGAAGGCACACGTCAGAAACCAGCTCCTCAGAAAGCTTCGCCCAAGGTTCTCTCTGAAGAAGTTTCCTTTCTCACTGTAAGCCTCAAAGCTCTTCAGAATATCCCTTCAAAGACTAAACAAAAACAGTGTTATGATACTGATAAATGAAAAGAGAAGCTTAACTCTGTCAGCGGAATTCACTTGACACAGGGCAATTTCACAGAAAGCTTCCTTCTGGTTTCATTCTGAGGTTATTTCTTTTCAGGATATTATAAGAGCATTTCCAAATGTCCTTTCTAAGATTCCACAGAAACAGTGATTTCAAACTGCTCAATCCAAAAAATGATTTAACTCTATGTGATGAATACAAACATCACAAAAGAGTTGTGCAGAAACCTTCTTGCCAATTTTCAATGGAAGACATTTCCTTACCTCACACAGGCCTCCGTTCGCCACATACTATCGCTTTGCAGAATCCTCAAAGACCGACTTTCACACTGGGAAATGTACAGTAACATTTAACCCTGTGAAAAGAATGGGCATGTCAGAGAGCTGTGTCTTCGAGTGCTTTGTTCTGTTTTTTATTGGACGTCATTTCACTTTTTGCCATAGTTTTCAATGTGCTCTGAATATCACCCTTTTGGATTATAGGAACAGTGTTCAAACAGTGCCTTATGAGAAGAAAGTTGTTACTCCGTGAGTGGAATGCTCACATCCCCAAGCAGTTTCTCAGAAAGCTTCTCTCCAGTTTTTATCTGACTATAATTCCTATTTCACCATAGGCCCAAATGTGATTCCAAATATCCCTTCGCAGATCCATCCATGAGGGAGTTTCCAGGCTGCATAATGTAAAGAAAGCTTCATCTATGAGAGATGAGTAAATATGGCAAAAAGCAGATTCACAGAAAGCTTCTTTCCAGTTCTAATCTGAAGATATTTCCTTTTTCACTATAGTCCAGAATGTGCTCCCGAAGGTCCCTTCGTGGATCTGTCCATGACAGTTTCCAAACCGCGTAATGTAAAGAAAGCTTTACCTATGTGAGATGATTACACATATCACAGAGTCGTTTCCTAGAAAGCTTCTTTCCAGTTTTTGTGTGAGGCTACTTCCCTTTTCACCATCGGCAACAACATGCTCCCGAATATCACTTCGTACCTGTTTCTCCAAAAGGGTTTCCCCATCTCTGTATGAGAAGAGAGGTATAACACGGTGACTGGAATGCATACATCACAAACCAGTTTCTCTGAAAGCTTCTCTCCAGTTTCTGTCTGAACATATTTGCTGTTTCACTGATAGCCTCAAAGTGCTCCGGATTATCCCATCAAACACTAAACATACACAGGGTTAGAAAATGGCTCAATGAAAAGAGAGGCTTAACTGAGTGAGAGGAATTAGGAAGACCTAGGGTAGTTTCAGAGAAAGCTTCCTTCTGGATTTTAACTGAGGATATTTCTTTCTCCGTATTCCAAGGATTGTTCCCAAATGTCCTCCTCAGATGTCACAGTGATTTGAAGCTGCTCAATACAATGAATGGTATAACTTTATGAGATGAATACATGCATCACAAAGCAATTGCTCATTACGTTTCTCTGCAGGATTCATCGGAAGTCCTTTCCTTATACACCACAAGCCCTGGGCATCACTAAATATCCCTTAATGGATTCTTCAAAGACAGAGTTTCGAAACTGGGCAACATAGTGTAAGCATTAATTCTGTGATGTGAATGCACATATCAGAGAGTAGATTCTTGGAACGCTTCTTCCTCAATTTTATTTCAGTATATTTCCCTATTCGCCATAGTTCCCAATGTGCCCTGAATATCCCCTTTTCGGTTTCACAGGAACAGTGTTCTAACACTGCCTTGTGAGAAAAGAGGTATAAGTCCCTGAGTGGAATGCATACACCACAAAGTCGTTTCTCAGAAAGCTTCTATCCAGTTTTTATCTGAAGATATCTCCTCTTCCAACGTAGGCCTGAATGTGCTCCCAAATGTCCCTTCGCAGATCCATTCATGACAGAGTTTCTAAACTGTGTAATATAAGGAAAGTATTAACTATGCAAGATGAATAAGTAAATCTAACACAAAGCACTTTCACAGAAATCTTCTTTGCAGTTTTTGTCTGATAATATTTCCTTATTCACCATATCCGTCCCTATACTCCTGAATGTGTCTTGGTAGCTTTGTCTCTGCAAGGAATTCCGGAGTCCTCTATGATATGAAAGGTATACTTCTGACAGTGGAATGCACACGTCACAAGGCAGCTCCACAGAAAGCTTCTCTTCCGTTTCTGTCTAAAGATGTTTCCTTTTACACTGTAAACCTTGAAGCACTCCAGATTATCCCTTTGCAGACTAAACAAAAACAGTGTTATGATTCTGATCAATGGAAAGAGAAGCTTAACTGTGTGAGCGGAATTCACGTGACACAGAGTAGTTTCACAGCAAGCTTCCTTGTGGATTCTATCTGATATTATTTCATTTTCAGGGTACTCTAAAGAGCCTTTGCAAATGTCCTTTCTCAGATTCCACAGAAGCAGTTATTTCAAACTGCTCAGTCCAAAGAATGATTTAACTCACTGATATGAATGCAAACATCCCAAAGATTTGCCCTGAAAGCTTCTCTCCAATTTTCGATGGAAGATATTTCCTTGCCTCACTCAGTCCTTCGGTTACCACTTACAATCCCTTCGCAGAACCCTCAAAGACAGAATTTCAAACTGGGAAATGTAGAGTAAGCTTTAACACAGTGAAAAGTATGGAAATGTCAGATAGCAGTTTCTTCGAGTGCTTCTTTCTGTTTTTTATTGGATGACATTTCACTTTTTGCCGTAGTCTTCAAAGTGCTTCGAATAACACTCTTTTGGTTTTACAGGAACAGTATTCAAACTGTGCTTTATGTGACGAAATTTATAACTCCCTCAGTGGAATGCACACGACACCAAGCAGTTTCTCAGAAAGCTTCTCTCCAGTTTTTATTTGACTATATTTTCTATTTCACCATAGGCCCAAATGTGATCCCAATTGTCCCTTCACGGATCCATCCACGAGGGAGTTTCCAAGCTGCATAATGCAAAAAAGCTTCATCTATGTGCGATGAATAAACATAGTAAATAGCAGATTCACAGAAATCTTCTTTCCAGTTTTTATCTGAAGATATTTCCTTTTTTACCATAGTCCAGAATGTGCTCCCGAACGTCCCTTCGTTGATCCGTCCATGACAGTTCCTGAGCTGTGTAATGTAAAGAAAGCTTTATCTATGTGAGATGATCATAGATATCACAGAGTAGTTTCCTAGAAAGCTTCTTTCCAGTTTTTATCTGAGGCTATTTCCCTTTTCACCTTCGGCATAAACATGCTCCCGAATATCACTTGATACCTGTTTCTCCAAAAGGCTTTCCCCGACGCTGTAGGAGAACAGAGGTATAAAACGGTGACCGGAATGCACACGTCACAATGCAGTCCCTCGGAAAGCTTCTCTCCAGTTTCGGTCTGAACTTATTTCCTTTTTCAACATTAAACTCAAAGTGCTCCCGAATATCCCATCACACGCTAAACATGCACAGGGGTGGGAAACTGCTCAATGAAAAGAGAGACTAATCTGAGAGAGAGGAATTAAGATGACACAGAGAAGTTTCACAGAAAGTTTTTCTGGATTTTACCTGAGTATATTTCTTGCTCCATATTCTAAGGATGGTTCCCAAATGTCCTTCCTCAGATTCCAGAAAAACAGTGATTTAAAGCTGCTCAATCCAAAGAATGGTTTCACTCTATGAGATGAATAAACACATCGCAAAGCAGTTACTCAGAACGTTTCTCTTCAGGTTTCATCAGAAGACATCTCCTCGCTCACCAAAAGCCTCCGGGCATCACTAAATATCCCTTCACAGATCCTTCAAAGGCCGAGTTTCAAAACTGGGCAACATAAAGTAAGCATTAACCCTGTGAAGTGAATTCACATATCAGAGAGCAGATTCTTTTAACGCTTCTTCCTCGATTTTATTTCAGTATATTTCACTATTTGCCATAGTCCTCAATGCGTTCCAAAATATCACTTTTTCGGTTTCACAGGAATAGTGCTCAAACGCTGCCTTGTGAGAAAAGAGGTATAACTCCCTGAGTGGAATGCATACATCACAAAGTAGTTTCTCAGAAAACTTCTATCCAGTTTTCATCTGAAGATATCTCCTCCTCACGATAGGGCTGAATGTGCTCCCACATGTCCCTTCGCAGAACTCTGCTTGACGGAATTTTCAAACTGTGTAGTATAATTAAAGTTTTAAATAGCGAGACGAATAAGCATATCTAACACAAAGCAGTTTCACAGATATATTCTTTCCAGTTTTAGTCTGAAGATATTTCCTTTTTCACCACAGCTGTGACTATACTCCCGAATATCTCTTGGTAGCTTTTTCTCCAAAAGGGATTCCAGAATCCTCTAGGAGAAGAACGGCATATTCCTGTGAGTGGAATGCACACGTCATAAAGCAGCTCCTCAGAAAGCTTCTCTCCAGTTTCTATCTGAAGACGTTTCTTTTCTCACTGTAAGCCTCAAAGCCCTCCAGAACATCCCTTCGCAGACTAAACAAAAACAGTGTTATGATACAGCTCAATAAAAAGAGAAGCTTCATTCTGTGAGCGGAATTCACAGGACACAGAGCAGTTTCACAGAAAGCTTCATTCTGGTTTCTGTCAGTGGTTATTTCTTTTTCAGGATATTCTAAACAGTGTTTCCATATGTCCTTTCTCACATTCCACAGAAATGTGATTTCAAACTGCTCAATCCAAAGAATGAATTAACTCCAGGAGATGAATACAAACATCACGAAAGAGTTGTGCAGAAAGCTTCTCTCCGATTTTTGATGGAAGACATTTCCTTGCCTCACACAGTCCTCTGGTCACCACTTACTATCCCTTCGCAGAACCCTCAAAGACCAACTTTCAAACTGGGAAATGTAGAGTAAACTTAAACCCTGTGAAAAGAATGGACATTTGAGAGCAGTTTTTTCGAGTGCTTCTTTCTGTTTTGTATTGGACGCCATTTCACTTTTTGCCATAGTCTTCAATGTGCTCCGAATATCACTCTTTTGGTTTCACAGGAACAGTGTTCAAACTGTGCCTTATGAGAAGAAGGTTACAAATCCCTGAGTGGAATGCACACATCACCAAGCAGTTTCTCAGAAAGCTTCTCTCCTGTTTTTATCTGATTATATTTCCTGTTTCACCATAGGCCCAAATGTGATCCCAAATGTCGCTTCACTTATCCATCCACGAGGGCGTTTCCAAGCTGCCTAATGTAAAGAAAGCTTCATCCATGAGAGATGAATAAACATTGCAAAAAGCAGATTCACAGAAAGCTTCTTTCCAGTTTTTATTGGAAGATATTTCCTTTTCCACTGTAGACCTGAATGTGCTCCCAAAGGTCCCTTCGTGGATCGGTCCATGACAGTTCTAAAGTGCGTAATATGAGGAAAGCTTTGTCTCCATGAGATGATAACACATATCACAGAGTAGTTTCATAGAAAGCTTCTTTACAGGTTTTTTCTGAGGCTATTTCCCTTTTCACCATCAGCATCAACATGCTCCCGAATATCACTTGGTTCCTGTTTCTCCAAAAGGGTTTTCTCGACACTGTATGAGAAGAGAGGTATAACACTGTGAGTGGAATGCACACATTGCAAAGCAGTTCCTCAGAAAGCTTCTTTCCAGTTTCGGTCTGAACTTATTTCCTTTTACACCGTTTGCCTATAAGTGCTCCCGAATATCTCATCACACTCTAAACATACACAGGGGTAGAAAACTGATCAATGAACAGAGAGGCTTATCTGAGTGAGAGGAATTAAGATGACACAGAGCAGTTTCAAAGAATGCTTCCTTCTGGATTATACCTGAGGATACTTCATTCTCCATATTCGAAGGATGGTTCCCAAATGTCTTTCCTCAGATGCCACTACAACAGTGATATCAAGCTGCTCTATCCAAAGAATGGTTTAACTCTATGAGATGAATACACACATCGCAAAGTAGTTACTCAGTACGTTTCTCTTCTGGTTTCATCAGAAGACGTCTCCTTGCTCACCACAACCCTCTGGGCGTCATTAAATATCGATTCACAGATTCTTCAAAAACAGAGTTTCAAAACTGGGAAACAGAGTAAGCATTAACTCTGTGAAGAGGATGCACATATCAGAGAGCAGATTCTTGGGACGCTTCTTCATCGATTTTATTTCAGTATATTTCAGTATTCAACATAGTCCTCAATGCGTTCTGAAATATCACTTTTTCGGTTTCACAGGAATAGTGCTCAAATGCTGCCTTATGAGAAAAGAGGTGTAACTCGCTAGTTTCTCAGAAAGCTTCTATCCAGTATTCATTTGAAGATATCTCCTCCTTCACCATAGGGCTGAATGTGCTCCCGAATGTCCCTTTGTGGAACTGTGCAGGACAGAATTTCCAAACTGCGTAGTATAATTAAAGTTTTAAAAATGTGAGAAGAATAAGCATATGTAACACAAAGCAGTTTCACAGATATATTCTTTCCAGTTTTAGTCTGAAGATATTTCTTTTTTCACCACAGTCGTGTATACTCCCGAATATCTCTTGGTAACCTTTTCTCCAAAAGGGATTCCGGAATCTTCTAGGGGAGGAAAGGTATATTTCCTTGAGTGGAATGCACAACTCACAAAGCAGCTGCTCAGAAAGATTTTCTCCAGTTTCTATCTGAAGACATTTCCTTTCATGCCGTAAGACTCAAAGCCCTCCAGAATATCCCTTTGCAGACTAAACAAAAACAGTGTTATGATGCAGCTCATGTAAGGAGAAGATTAACTGTGTGAGCGGAATTCACATGACACAGAGCAGTTTCACAGAAAGCTTCCTTCTGGTTTCTCTCTGAGGTTAATACTTTTTCAGGATATTCTAAGGAGCGTTTCCAAATGTCCTTTCTCAGATTCCATAGAAGCAGTGATTTCAAACTGCTCAATCCAAAGAATGATTTAACTCTATGAGATCAATACAAACATCACAAAAGTGTTGTGCAGAAAGCTTCTGTCCGATTTTCGATGGAAGACATTTCCTTGCCTCACACAGGCCTCCGGTCGCCACTTGCTATCCCTTCATAGAACCCTCAACGACCGACTTTCAAACTGGGAAATGTAGAGTAATGTTTAACGCTGTGAAAAGAATGGACATGTCAGAGAACAGTTTCTTTGAGTGTTTCCTTCTCTTTTTTATTGGATAGCATTTCAATTTTTGCCATAGTCTTCAATGTGCTCCGAATATCAGTCTTTTGGTTATTCAGGAACAGTGTTCAAACTGTGCCTTATGAGAAGAAAGTTATAACTCCCTGAGTGGAATGCACACATCAGCAAGCAGTTTGTCAGAAAGATTCTCTCCAGTTTTTATCTGACTATATTTTCTATTTCACCATAGGCCCGAATGTGATCCCAAACGTCCCTTCGCAGATCCATCCACGATGGAATTTCCAAGCTGCATAATGTAAAAAAGGTTCATCTATGTGAGATGAATAAAGATAGCAAAAAGCAGATTCACAAAAAGCTTCTTTCCAGTTTTTATCTGAGAATATTTCCTTTTTCACCATAGTCCAGAATGTGCTCCCAAAGGTCCCTTCGTGGATCTGTCCATGAGAGGTTCCAAGTTGCGTAATGTAAAGAAAGCTTTATATATGTGAGATGATTACACATATAACAGAGTAATTGTCTAGAAAGCGTCTTTCCGGTTTTTGTCTGAGGCTATTTCCCTTTTCACCATCTGCATCAACATGCTCCCGAATATCACCTGGTACCTGTTTCTCCAAAAGGGTTTCCCCGACACTGTAGGAGAAGAGAGGTATAACACTGTGAGTGGAATACACATGTCACAAAGCCGTTCCTCGGAAAGCTTCTCTCCAGTTTCCTTCTGAACATATTTCCTTTTTCACCATAAGCCTCAAAGTGTTCCTGAATATCCCATCACACGGTAAACATACACAGGGTAAGAAAACTGCTCAATGAATGAGAGGATTTAAAACGACCTAGTGTAGTTTCACAGAAAGCTTCCTTCAAGATTTTAAATGAGGATATTTCTTTCTTCATATTCTAAGGATCATTCCCAAATATCCTTCCTCAGATGCCACAAAAACAGTGATTTCAACATGCTCAATCCAAAGAATGGTCTAACTCCATGAGACGAATACATGCATCGCAAAGCAGTTGCTCAGAACGTTTCTCTGCAGTTTTCATCGGGAGACGTTTCCTCGCTCACCACACGCCTCCGAGCGTCACTATTCCTTGACAGATTCTTCAAATACAGAGTTTCTAAACTGACCAACATAGAGTAAGCATTAACTCTGTGAAGTGAATGCACATTTCAGAGAGCAGATTCTTGGAATGCTTCTTCCTCGATTTTATTTCAGCATATTTCAGTATTCAACATAGTCCTCAATGTGCTCCGAAATATCACATTTTTGGTTTCACAAGAACAGTGTTCAAAAATTGCCTTGTGAGAAAAGAGGTATAACTCCCTGAGTGGAATGCATACATCACAAAACAGTTTTTCAGAAAGTTTCTATCCAGTTTTTATCTGAAGATATCTGCTCTTTCACCATAGGCCTGAATGTGCTCACGAATGTCCCTTCACGGATCCGTGCATGAGGTTGTTTAGAAACAGCACAATATAAGAAACTTTCTAACTCTGTGACATTAATAAATATATCTGACACAAAGCAGTTTCACAGAAATCTTCTTTCCACTTTTTGTCTGAGGATATTTCCTTCTTCACCTGAGATGTCCCTATACTCTCGAATATCTCTTGGTAGCTTTTCCTCCAAAAGGGATTCTGGAATCCTGTAGGAGAAGAAAGGTATATTTCTGTGAGTGGAATGCACACGTCACAAAGCAGCTCCTCAGAAAGCTTTTTTCCAGTTTCTATCTGAAGACGTTTCCTTTCACACTGTGCATCTCAAAGTCCTGAATATCCCTTCTCAGACTAAACAAAAACAGTGTTTTGATACAGCTCAATGAAAAGAGAAGCTTAACTGTGTGAGCGGAATTCACGTGACACAGAGCAGTTTCACAGAAAGCTTCCTTCTGACACAAAGCAGTTTCACAGGAATCTTCTTTCCAGTTTTGTCTGAGGATGTTTTTGTAATGGACATGCTCCCGAATGTCCCTTCGCATATATGTGCATGACGAAGTTTCCAAACTGCATTATACAATTTGAGTTTTAATTATGTGAGACGAATGAATATATCTAATGCAAAGCAGTTTCACAGAAATCTTCTTTCCAGTTTTTGTCTGAGGCTATTTTCCCTTTCCACCATCAGCATCAACATGCTTCCGAATATCACTTGGTACCTGATTCTCCAAAAGGGTTTCCCCCATGCTGTATGAGAAGGGAGGTATAACACTGTGAGTGGAATGCACACGTCACAAAGCCATTCCTCGGAAAGCTTCTCTCTGGTTTCCGTCTGAACATATTTCCTTTTTCACCATAAGTCTTAAAGTGTTCCTGAATATCCCATCACACGCTAAACATACACAGGGTAAGAAAACTCAATGAAAAGACAGGCTTAACTGAGTGAGAGGATTTAAAATGACACAGTGTAGTTTCACAGAAAGCTTCATTCTGGATTTTACCTGAGTATGTTTCTTTCTCTGTATTCTAAGGATCATTACCAAATGTCCTTCCTCAGATGCCGCAAAAACAGTGATTTCATCCTGCTCAATCCAAGGAATGATTTATGTCTATGAGATGAATACACACATCACCAGGAAGTTGCTCAGAAAGTTTCTCTGCATGTTTCATTGGAAGACATTTCCTCTCTCAACATAAGCCTCTGGGAGTCCCTAAATATCCCTTGACAGATTCTTCAAATACAGAGTTTCAAAACTGAGCAACATAGAGTAAGCATTAACTCTGTGAACTGAATGCACATATCAGAGTGCAGATTCTAGGAATGCTTCTTCCTCGATTTTATTTCAGCATATTTCACTATTCGCTGTAGTCCTCAATGCCCTCCGAAATATCACATTTTCGGTTTCACAAGAATAGTGTTCACAAACTGCCTTGTGAGAAAAGTGGTATAACTCCCTGTGTGGAATGCATACATCACAAAGTAGTTTCTCAGAAAGTTTCTATCCAGTATTTATCTGAAGATATCTGGTCTTTCAGCGTAGGCCAGAAGGTGCTCTCAAAAGTCCCTTCACCGATCCGTGCATGAAGGTGTTTCCAAACAGCATAATAAAAGAAACTTTCTAACTCTGTGATATTAATAAATATATATAACACAAAGCAGTTTCACAGAAATATTCTTTCCACTTTATGTATGAGGATATTTCCTTTTTCACCAGAGCCATCCCTTTACTCTCGAATGACTCTTGGTAGCTTTTTCTCTGAAAGGGATTCCGGAATCCTCTAGGAGAAGAAAGGTATATTTCTGTGAGTGGAATGCACACGTAACAAAGCAGCTCCTCAGAAAACTTTTTCCAGTTTCTATCTGAAGATGATTCCTTTCACACCATGTGTCTCAAAGCGCTCCTAAATATCTCTTCTCAGACTAAACAAAAACTGTGTTATGATACTGCTCAATGAAAAGAGAAGCTTAACTGTGTGAGCGGAATTCACGTGCTACAGAGCAGATTCACAGAAAGCTTCCTTCTGGTTTCTCTATGAGGTTATTTCTTTTTCAGGATATTCTAAAGAGCGTTTCCAAATGTCCTTTCTCAGATTCCACAGAAACAGTGATTTCAGACTGCTCAATCCAAAGAATGATTTAACTCTATGAGATGAATACAAACATCACAAAAGATTTGTGCAGAAAAGTTCTCTCCAATTTTCGATGGAAGACATTTCCTTGCTCGACACATGCCTCCGGTTACCACTTACTAATCCTTCGCAGAACCCTCAAAATATGACTTTCAAACAGGGAAATGTACAATAAGCTTTAACCCTGTGAAAAGAATGGACATGACAGAGAGCAGTTTCTTCGAGTCCTTCTTTCTGTTTTCTATTTGACGACATTTCGCATTTTGCCATAGTCTTCAATGTGCTCTGAATATCAGTCTTTTGGTTTTACAGGAACAATGTTCAAAATGTGCCTTATGAGAAGAAAGTTAAAACTCCCTGATTGGAATGCTTACATCACCAAGCAATTTTACAGAAAGCTTCTCTCCAGTTTTTATGTGACTATATTTCCTCTTTCACCATAGACGCGAATGTGATCCCAAATATCCTTTAGCTGATCCATCCACGAGGGAGTTTCCAAGTTGTGTGATGTAAAGAAAGCTTCATCTATGTGAGAGGAATAAACATGGCAAAAAGCAGATTCACAGAAAGCTTATTTCCAGTATTTATCTGAAGATATTTCCCTTTTCACCATTGTCGTGAATGTGCTCATGAAGGTCCCTTCGTGGATCCGTCCATGACAGTTTCCAAGCTGCGTAATGTAAAGAAAGCTTTATCTATGTGAGATGATTACACATATCACAGAGCAGTTTCCTAGAAAGCATCCTTCCAGTTTTTGTCTGAGGCTATTTCACTTTTCACCATCGGCATCAACATGCTCCCGATTATCACTTGGTACCTGTTTTTGTAAAAGGGTTTCCCTGACACTGAATGAAAAGAGAGGTATAACACTGTGACTGGAAAGCACATGTCAGAAAGCAGTTCCTCGGAAAGCTTCTCTCCAGTTTCGGTCTGAACATATTTCCTTTTTCACCTTTAGCCTGAACGTGCTCCCGGATATCTCATCACAGATCCAACATACACAGGGCTACAAAACTGCTCAATGAAAGGAGATGCTTACCTGAGAAGGATTAAGACAACACAAAGCAGTTTCACAGAAAGCTTCCTTCTGGATTTTACCTCAGGATATTTCATTCTCCATATTCTAACTATCGTTCACTAATGTTCTTCCTCAGATTCCACACAAACAGTGATTTCAAGCTGCTCAATCCAAAGACTGGTTTAACTCTTTGAGACGAATACACACATCACAAAACAGTTGCTCAGAACGTTTCTCAGCAGGTTTCCTTGGAAGACGTTTCCTCACTCACCACAAGCCTCTGGGCGTCACTAAATATCCCTTCACAGATTCTTCAAACAGAGATTCGAAACTGGGCAACATAGAATAAGCATTAACTCTGTGAAGTGAATTCACATATCAGAGAGCAGATTCTTTTAACGCTTCTTCCTCGATTTTATGTCAGTATATTTCACTACTCGCCATAGTCCTCATTGCGTTCCGAAAGACCACTTTTTCGGTTTCACAGAAACAGGGTTCAAACACTGCCTTGTGAGAAAAGAAGTACAACTCCCTGAGTGGAATGCATACATCACAAAGTGACTTCTCAGAAAGTTTTATGTCCAGTTTTTATCTGATGATATCTCCTCTTTCACAGTAGGGCTGAATGTGCTCCCGAATGTCCCTTCACAGATCTGTACATGATGTAGTTTACAAACTGCATAACATAATTAAAGTTTTAAGTATGCGAGATGAATAAATATATCTAACACAAAGAGATTTCACAGAAATCTTTTTCCCAGTATTTGTCTGAGGATATTTCCTCTTTCACCATAGTCGTCACTATACTCCCGAATATCTCTTGGTAGCTTTTTTTCCAAAAGGGATTCCGGAATTCTCTAGGAGAAGAAAGATATATTTCTGTGAGTGGAATGCACCCGTCACAAAGCAGATCCTCAGAAAGCATCTCTCCAGTTTCTATCTGAAGATGTTTCCTTTCTAACTGAAAGCCTCGAAGCCCTCCAGAAAATCCCTTTTCGGACTAAACAAAAACAGTGTTATGATACAGCTCAATGAAAAGAGAAGTTTAACTGTGTGAAAGGAATTCACCTGACACAGAGCAGTTTCACAGAAAGTTTCCTTCTGGTTTCTCTCTGAGGTCATTTCTTTTTCAGGATATTCTAAAGAGCGTTTCCAAATGTCCTTTCTCAGATTATGCAGAAACAGTGATTTCAAACTGCTCAAACCAAAGAATAATTTAACTCTATGAGATGAATACAAACATTACAAAAGAGTTGGGCAGAAAGCTTCTCTCCGATTTTCAATTTAAGACATTTCCTTTCCTCACACAGGACTCTGGCCACCATTTACTATCCCGTTGCAGTAACCTCAAACACCAACTGTCAAACTGGGAAATGTAGAGTAAGCTTTAATTCTGTGAAAAGAATGCACATGTCAGAGAGCAGTTTCTTCGAGTGCTTCTTTCTGTTCTTTATTGGACGTCATTTCATTTTTTGCCATAGTCTTCTATATACTCTGAATCTCACCCTTTTGGTTTACAGGAACAGTGTTCAAACTGTGCCTTATGAGAAGAAAGTTGTTACTCCGTGAGTGGAATCTCACATCGCCAAGCAGTTTCTCAGAAAGCTTCTTTCCAGTTTTTATCTGACTATATTTCCTATTTCACCATTGGCCCGAAAGTGATCCCAAATATCCCTTCGCGGATCCATCCAAGCTGCATAATGTAAAGGAAGCTTCATCTATGTGAGATGAATAAGCATAGCAAAAATCAGATTCACAGAAAGCATCTTTCCAGTTTTTATATGAAGATATTTCCTTTTTCATCATAGTCCAGAATGTGCTCCCGAAGGTCCCCTCATGGATCGGTCCATGTCAGTTTCCAAGCTGTGTAATGTAAAGAAAGCTTTATCTATGTGAGATGATTACACATATCACAGAGTAGTTTCCTAGAAAGCTTCTTTCCAGTTTTTGTCTGAGGCTATTTACCTTTTAACCATCGGCATCAACATGCTGCTGAATATTGCTTGGTACCTGTCTCCCCAAAAGGGTTTCCCCAATGCTGTATGAGAAGAGAGATATAACACTGTGACTGGAATGCACATGTCACAAAGCATTTCCTCAGAAAGCTTCTCTCCAGTTTCAGTCTGAATATATTTCCTTTTTCATCGTTAGGCTCAAAGTGCTCCCGAATATCTCATCACATGCTAAACATACACAGGGCTAGAAAACTGCTCAATGAAAAGAGAGGCTTATCTGAGTGAGAGGAATTATGATGACACAAAGCAGTTTCACAGAAAGCTACCTTCTGGATTTCAACTAAGGATATTTATTTCTCCATATTCTAAGGACCATTCCCAAATGTCCTTCCTCAGATTTCACAAAAACAGTGATTCCAAGCTGCTCAATCCAAAGAATGATTTAACTCTAGGAGACGAATACACACATCGCAAAGCAGTTGCTCAGAACGTTTCTCTGCAGGTTTCATTGGAAGACGTTTTCTCGCTCACCACTACCCTCCGGGCGTCACTAAATATTCCTACATAGATTCTTCAAAGACAGGGTTTCGAAACTGGACTACATAGTGTAAGCATTAACCCTGTGAAGTGAATGCACATGTTGGAGAGCAGATTCTTGAAACGGTTTTTCCTCGATTTTATTTCAGTATATATCACTATTCGACATAGTCCTCAATGCATTCCAAAATATCACTTTTTCAGTTTCACAGGAACAGTGTTCATACACTACCTTGTGAGAAAAGTGGTAAAAGTTCCTGAGTGGAATGCATACATCACAAAGCAGTTCCTCTGAAAGCTTCTCTCCAGTTTCGGTCTGATCATATTTCCCTTTTCACCGATAGCCTCAAAGTGCTCTGGAATATCCCATCAAATGTGGAACATACACAGGGTTAGAAAACTGCTCAATCAAAAGAGAGGCTTAATGCATGAGAGGAATTAAGACGACACAGAGCAGTTTCAGAGAAAGCTTCCTTCTGGATTTTAACTGAGGATATTTCCTTCTCCGTATTCTAAGGATCGTTCCCAAATGTCCTTCCTCAGATGCCACAAAAACAGTGATTTCAAGCTGATCAATACCAAGAGTGGTATAATTTTATGAGATGAATACACACATCGCAAAGCAGTTGCTGAGAAACTTTCTCTGCAGGATTCATTGGAAAACGTTTCCTTATTCACCACAAGCCTCTGGGCGTCACTAAATATCCCTTCACAGATTCTTCATAGACAGAGTTTCATAACTGGGCAACATAGAGTAAGCATTAAATCTGTGAAATTAATGCACATATCAGAGAGCAGATTCTTGGAACACTTCTTCCTCGATTTTATTTCAGTATATTCCACTATTCGCCATAGTTCCCAATGTGTCCTGAATATCACTTTTTAGGTTTCACAGGAAAAGTGTTCTAACACTGCCTTGTGAGAAAGGAGGTACACGTCACTGAATGGAATGCATACACCACAAAGTAGTTTCTCAGAAAGCTGCTATTCAGTTTATATCTGAAGATATCTCCTCTTTCAACGTAGGCCTGAATGTGCTCCCCAATGTCCCTTCGTGGATCCGTTCATCACAGAGTTTCTAAACTGCGTTTTATTAGAAATGTTTTAACTATGAGAGATGAATAAGTATATCTAACACAAAGCAGTTTCACAGAAATATTTCCAGTTTTTGTCTGAGAATATTTCCTTTTTCACCATATCCATCCCTATACTCCCAAATGTCTCTTGGTAGCTTTTTCTCCAAAAGGAATTCTGAAATCCTCTATTATATGAAAGGTATATTTCTGTGAGTGGAATGCACATGTCACAAGGCAGCTCCACAGAAAGCTTCTCTCCAGTTTCTGTCTAAAGATGTTTCCTTTCTCACCGTAACCCTCAAAGCGCTCCAGAATATCCCTTCGCAGATTAAACAAAAAAAGTGTTATGATACTGATCAATGAAAAGAGAAGCTTAACTGTGTGAGCGGAATTCACGTGACACAGTAGTTGAACAGAAAGCTTCCTTCTGGATTCCCTCTGATATTATTTCTTTTTCAGGGTATTCTAAAGAGCGGTTCCAAATGTTCTTTCTCAGATTTCACAGAAACGGTGATTTCAAACTGCTCGATCCAAAGAATGATTTAACTCTCTGAGATGAATGCAAACATCCCAAAAGAGTTGCCAAGAAAGCTTTTCTCCAATTTTCGATGGAAGATATTTCCTTGCCACACTCAGTACTCCGGTTACCACTTACAATCCCTTCGCAGAAACCTCAAAGACAGAATATCAAACTCAGAGATGTAGAGTAAGCTTTAACCCTGTGAAAAGAACGGAGATGTCAGAGAGCAGTTTCTTCGAGTGCCTGTTTCTGTTTTTTATTGGATGACATTTCACTTTTTGCCATAGTCTTCAAAGTGCTCCAAATATCCTTCTTTTGGTTTTACAGGAACACTGTTCAAACTGTGTCTTATGAGAAGAACGTTATAACTACCTGAGTAGAATGCACACGACACCAAGCTGTTTCTCAGAAAGCTTCTCTCCAGTTTTTATTTGACTATATTTCCTATTTCACCATAGGCCCAAATGTGATCCCAAATATCCCTTCACGGATCCATCCACGAGGGAGTTTCCAATCTGCGTAATGTAAAGAAATCTTCATCTATGTGAGGTGAGTAAACACTGCAAAAAGCAGATTCACAGATAGCTTCTTTCCAGTTTTTATCTGAAGATATTCCCTTTTTCAGCACAGTCCAGAATGTGCTCCCGAAGGTCCCTTCATGGATCCGTCCATGAGAGTTTCCAAGCTGCGTAATATAAAGAAAGCTTTATCTATGTGAGATGATTACAAATATCACAGAGTAGTTTCCTAGATTGCTTCTTTCCAGTTTCTCTCTGAGGCTATTTCCCTTTTCACCATCGGCATAAACATGCTTCCAAATATCACTTGGTACCTGTTTCTCCAAAAGGGTTTCCCGGACGCTGTATGAGAACAGAGGTAAAACACTGACTGGAATGCACAAGTCACAATGCAGTTCCTCGGAAAGCTTCTCTCCAGTTTCGGTCTCATCATATTTCCTTTTTCACCGTAAGCCTCCTAGTGCTCCCGAATATATCTTCACATGCTAAACATACACATTGCTGGAAAACTGCTCAATGAAAAGGTAGGCTTTATTGAGCAAGAGGAATTAAGACGACTCTTAGTAGTTTCACAGAAAGCTTCCTTCAATATTTTAACTGAGGATATTTCTTTCTCCATATTCTAAGGACCATTCCCAAATGTCCTTCCTCAGATTACACAAAAACAGTGATTTCAAGCTGCTCAATCCAAAGAATGTTTTGACTCTATGACCAAATACACACATTGCAAAGCAGTTGCTCAGAACGTTTCTTTGCATGTTTCATTGGAAGACGTTTCCTCGCTCACCACGGGCCTATGGAAGACACTAATTATCCCTTCACAGATTCTTTAAAGACAGAGTTTCAAAACTGGTCAACATACAGTAGGCATTAACTCTGTGAAGTGAATGCACATATCAGACTGCAGATTCTTGGAATGCTTCTTCCTCGGTTTTATTTCAGTATGTTTCACTATTCCCCATAGTCCTCCATGCGTTCCGAAATATCACTTTTTTGTTTTCACAGGACCAGTGTTCAAACACTGCCTTGTGAGAAAAGAGGTACATATCCCTGAGTGGAATGCATACATTACAAAGTAGTTTCTCAGAAAGCTTCTATCCAATTTTTATCTGAAGATATCTCCTCTTTCACCATAGGCCTGAATGTGCTCTCGAATATCCCTTCACGGATCAGTGCATGACAAAATTTCCAAACAGCATAATATAAGAAAAGCTTCAACTGTGTGTGATGAATAATATATCTAACAGAAAGCAGTTTCACAGAAATCTTCTTTCCAGTTTTTGTCTGAGGATACTTCCTTTTTCACCATAGCCGTCCCTATACTCCCGAATGTCTCTTGGTAGCTCTTTCTCCAAAAGGGATTGCGGAATCCTCTAGGAGAAGAAAGGTATATTTCTGTGAGTGGAATGAACACGTCACACAGCAGCTCCTCAGAAAGCTTCCCTCCAGTTTTTATCTGAAGACTTTTCGTTTCTCACCATAAGCCTCAAATCAATCCAGAATACCCCTTCACACTAAGCAAAAACAGTGTTATGATACAGCTCAATGAAAGGAGAAGCTTAACTGCATGAGCGGAATTCACATGACACACAGCAGTTTTACAGAAAGCTTCCTTAAGCTTTCTCTCTGAGGTTATTTCTTTTTCGGTATATTCTAAAGAGCGTCTCCAAATGTCCTTTCTCAGATTCCGCAGTAACAGTGATTTCAAACTGCTC
Source organism: Piliocolobus tephrosceles (assembly GCF_002776525.5). Classification (NCBI taxonomy): domain Eukaryota; kingdom Metazoa; phylum Chordata; class Mammalia; order Primates; family Cercopithecidae; genus Piliocolobus; species Piliocolobus tephrosceles. The sequence continues at coordinate 255,626 of NW_022334286.1, read as the reverse complement.
AATCCAAAGAATAATATAACTCTATGAGATGACTACAAACATCACAAAAGAGGTGCGTAGAAATCTTCTCCCAGATTTTTGATGGAGGACATTTCTGTGCCTCACACAGGCTTCCGGACGACACTTACTATCCCTTCACAAAACCCTTAAAGACCGAGTTTCAAACTCGGAAATATAGCGTAAGCTTTTACCCTGTGAAAAGAATGGACATGTCAGAGAGCAGTTTCTTCGAGTGCTTCCTTCTGTTTTTTCTTGGACGACATTTCACTTTTTGCCATAGTCTTCAATGTGCTCTGAATATCTCTCTTTTGGTTTCACAGAAACAGTGTTGAAACTGTGCCTTATGAGGAGAAAGGTATAACTCCCTGACTGCAATGCACACATCACCAATCAGTTTCTCAGAAAGCTTCCCTCCAGTATTTATCTGACCATATTTCCTATTTCACATAGGCCCAAATGTGATCCCAAATATACCTTCGCGGATCCATTCACGAGGGAGAATTCAAGCTGCGTAATGTAAAGAAAGCTTCATCTATGTGAGATGAATAATCATAGAAAAAAGCAGAATCACAGAAAGCTTCTTTCCAGTTTTTCTCTGAAGATATTTCCTTTTTCACCAGAGTCTGGAATGTGCTCCCAAAGGTCCCTTCATGGAAAAATCCATGACAGTTTCCAAGCTACGTAATGTAAAGAAAGTTTTATCTATGTGAGATGATTACACATATCACAGAGTTGTTTCTTAGAAATCTTCTTTCCAGTTTCTGTCTGAGGCTATTCCCCTTTTCACCATCGGCATCAACATGCTCCACAATATCACTTGGTACCTGTTTCTCCAAAAGTGTTTTCCCGACGCTGTATGAGAAGAGTGGTATAACACTGTGACTGGAATGCACACGTCACAAAGCAGTTCCTCAGTAAACTTCTCTCCAGTTTCGGTCTGAACATATTTCCTTTTTCACCGTTAACCTCAAAGTGCTCCCGAATATCCCATCACACATTAAACATACACAGGGCTAGAAAACCGCTCAATGAAAAGAGAGGCTTATCTGAGTGAGAGGAATTCAGACGACACAGAGCAGTTTCACAGAAAGCTTCCTTCGGGATTTTATCTGAGAATATTTCTTTCTCCATATTCTGAGGATCGTTCCCAAGTGTCCTTCCTCAGATTCCCCAAAAACTGTGATTTCGAGCTGCTCAATACAAAGAATGGTTTAACTCTAGGAGATGAATACAAGCATTGCAAAGCAGTTGCTCAGAACGTTTCTCTGCAGCTTTCATAGGAAGGCGATTCCTCACTCACCACAATCCCCCGGCGTCACTAAATATCCCTTCACAGATTCTTCAAAGACAAAGTTTCGAAACTGGGCAACATAGAGTAAGCAATAATGCTGTGAATTGAATGCACATGTCAGAGAACAGATTCTTGGAATGCTTCTTCCACGATTTTATTTCAGTATATTTCACTATTCGCCATAGTCCTCCAAGCAATTCAAAATATTACTTTTTCGGTTTCACAGAAACAGTGTTCAAACACTGCCTTGTGAGAAAAGAGGTATAACTCCCTTAGTGCAATGCATACATCACAAAGTAGTTTCTCAGAAAGCTTCTATCGAGTTTTTATCTGAAGATATCTCCTCTTTCAATGTAGGCCTGAATGTGCTCCCAAATGTCCCTTCACGGATCTGTGCATGACGGAGTTTCCACACTGTGTAATATAATTAAAGGTTTAACTATGCGAGATGAATAAATATATCTAACACAAAGCAGTTACACAGTAATCTTCTTTCCAGTTTTCATCTGAGGATATTTCCTTTTTCATCATACTCGACTCCGAATATCTCTTGGTAGCTTTTTCTCCAAAGGGATTCCGGAATCCTCTAGGAGAAGAAAGGTATATTTCTGTTAGTGGAATGCACACGTCACAAAGCAGCTCCTCAGAAAGCTTCTCTCCAGTTTCCATCTGAAGACGTTATATTTCTTCCCAGAATAAACAAAAATATTGTTATGATACAGCTCAATGAAAAGAGAAGCTTAACTGTGTGAGTGGAATTCACGTGACACATAGCAGTTTCACAGAAAGCTTCCTTCTGGTTTCTCTCTGAGGTTATTTATTTTTGGGATATTCTAAAGAGCATTTCCAAATGTCCTTTCTCAGATTCCACAGAAACAGTGATTTAAAACTGCTCAATCCATAGTGTGATTTAACTCTATGAGATGAATACACACATCACAAAGGAGTTGTGCAGAATGTTTCTCTCCAATTTTGGGATGTAAGATATTTCCTTGCCTCACACAGGCCTCCATATGCCACCTACTATCTCGTCACAGAAATCTCAAAGAACGACTTTCAAACTGGGAAATATAGAGTAAGCTTTAACCCTGTGAAAAAAATGGACTTGTCAGAGAGCAGTTTTTTAGAGTGCTTCTTTCTGTGTTTTATTGGACAACATTTCACTTTTTGCCATAGTCTTCAGTGTGTTCCAAATATCAATCTTTTGGTTTCACAGGAGCAGTGTTCAAACTGTGCCTTACAAGAAGAAACTTATAACTCCCTGAACGGAATGCATGCATCACCAAGCAGTTTCTCAGAAAGCTTCTCTTCAGTTTTTATCTGACTATATTTCCTATTTCATCTTAGGCCCGAATGTGATCCCAAATATCCCTTTGCGGATCCATCCACGAGGTAATTTCCAAACTGCATAATGTAAAGAAAGCTTCATCTATGTGAGATGAATAAACATAGCAAAAATCTGTTTTTCCAAAACGGTTTCCCCGACATTGTATGAGAAAAGAAGTATAACACTGTGACTGGAATGCGCACGTCACAAAGCAGTTCCTCAGAAAGCTTCTCTCCTGTTTCGGTCTGAACATATTTCCTTTTTCACCGTTAGCCTCAAAGTGCTCCTGAATATCCCATCAGATGCTAAACATACACAGGGCTAGAAAACCGCTCAATGAAAAGAGAGGCTAATCTGAGTGACAGGAATTAAGAAGACAAAGAGCAGTTTCACAGAAAGCGTCCTTCTTTGTTTTACCTGAGGATATTTATTTCTCAATATTCTTTTTTTTTTTTTTTTTTTTTTTTTTTTTTGAGAAGCAGTCTCGCTCTGTCCCCCTGGCTGGAATGCAGTGGCATGATCTAGGCTCACTGCAAGCTCCACCTCCTGGGTTCACCCCATTCTCCTGCCTCAGCCTACCGAGTAGCTGGCACTACAGGCACTCTCCATAGCGCCCGGTTAAATTTTGCTATTTTAGGTAGAGACGGGGTTTCACCGTGGTCTCGATCTCCTGACCTTGTGATCTGCCCACCTCGGCCTCCCAAAGTGCTGGGAATACTGGTGTGAGCCACCGCACCTGGCCTCTTTCTCCATATTCTAAGGATCATTCCCAAATGTCCTTCCTCAGATTCCACAAAAACAGTGATTTCAAGCTGTTCAATCCAAAAAAATGGTTAATACTAGGAGACGAATACACACTTCCCAAAGCAGTTGCTCATAACGTTTCTCTGCAGGTTTCATCAGAAGACATTTCCTCGCTCAACAAAGGCCTCTGGACGTCACTAAATATCCCTTCACAAATTTTTCAAAGACTGAGTTTTGAAACTGGGCAACATAGAGGAAGCATTATCTCTGGGAAGTGAATGCACATATCTGAGAGCAGATACTTGGAATGCTTCTTCCTCGATTTGATTTCAGTGTATTTCACTACTCGCCATAGTCCTGAATGTGTTCCAAAATATGATTTTTTCAGTTTCACAGGAACAGTGTTAAAACACAGCCTTGTTAAAAAAGAGGCATAACTCCCCGAGTGGAATGAACACATCACAGAGTAGATTCTCAGAACGATTCTATCCAGTTTTTTCCGAAAAACTTCTCTTTCACCATAGGCCTGAATGTGTTCCTGAATCTACCTTCACAGATCTGTGCATGACGGAGTTTCCAAATTGTGTAATATATTTAAAGTTTTAAGTATGCGAGTTGAATAAATATATCTAACACAGGGCAGTTTCACAGAAATCTTTCCACTTTTTTTCTGAGGATATTTCCTTTTCACCAGAGTCATCACTATTCTCCTGAATATCTCTTGGTAGCTTTTTCTCCAAAAGGGATTCTGGAATAGTCCAGGAAAAGAAAGGTATATTTCTGTGAATGGAATGCACACGTCACAAAGCAGCTCCTCAGAAAGCTTCTCTCCAGTTTCCATCTTAAGACGTTTCCTTTCTCATCATAAGCCTCCAAGACCTCCAGTATATCCATTCCCAGAATAACCAAAAATAGTGTCATCATACAGCTCAATGAAAAGAGAAGCTTAACTGTGTGAGTGGAATTCACGTTACACAGAGCTCCCAAATATCACTTTACAGAATCCACGACAACAGTGTTAGCAAACTGCTCCAAGAAGGGAAGGGTGGAACTCTGTGTGATGAAGTTACACATCAGAAAGCAATCTCTCAGAGAGATTCTCTCTAGTAATTGCCTGTGCATATTTCCTTTTTCACCATGGGCCCCAATGGGCTCCCAAATATCACTTTGCAGATTCCAGGAAAAGAGTGTTAGCAAACCGATTCTTGAGGACTAAGTAGTAACTCTGTGAGATGCATTCATAGATCACAAAGAAGTTTCTCAGAAAGTTTCTTTCCCGTTTTGAACTGATGATATTTCCTTTATCAGCGTAGGCTTCAATGCGATCAACGGAGCCCTTCTCAGGTTCCTCCAAGACAGTGTTAATGGACTGCTCCACAAAACATAAGTGTAACTCTGTGAGATGAATTCCCACATCTCCAAGAAGTTTCAAAGAAAGCTTCCTTCTAATTTTCATCTGAGGATATTTCCTTTGTCACCATGAGCTTCCTTGCACTAAGAAGTATCCCATTGCAGATTTCAAGAAAAGTCTCTTAGAAAACAGATCACTGAAGAGAAACGTGTAACTCTGTGAGTTGCATTCACACATCGCAATGCAGTTTCACAGAAGGATTCTTTCCACTTTTCCACTTTTGAAATGACGATATTTCCTTTTTCACCATAGCCCTCAATGTGCTCCCAAATATCACTTTGCAGAATCCACGACAACAGTGTTAATAAACTGTTCCAAGAAGGGAAGGGTGGGAATCTGTGTGATGAAGTCACACATCAGAAAGAAATCTCTCAGAAAGCTTCTCTCTAGTCCTTATCTGAGCTTATTTCCTTTTTCACCATGGGCCCCAATGGGCCCCCAAATATCACTTTGCAGCTTCCACGAAAAGAATGTTAGCAAAGTGCGTCCTGAGGAATAAGTTGTAACTCTGTGAGAGGAATTCACAGATCACAAAGATGTTTCTCAGAAAGCTTCTTTACCGTTTTGAACTGATGATATTTCCTTTATCAGCGTAGGCCTCAATGTGATCCAAAGTAGCTCGTCCCAGGTTCTTCCACAACAGTGTTAATGGCCTGTTCCATGAAACATAAGTGTAACTCTGTGAGATGAATTCACTCATCACCAAGAAGTTTCTAAGAAAGCTTCTTTCTAGTTTCCATCTGAGGATTTTTCCTTTGTCACCGTAAGCTTCCTTGTGCTAAGAAGTATCCCATTGCAGATTTCAAGAAAACACTGTTACGAAACTGACGACTAAAAAGAAACATGTAACTCTGTGAATTGCATTCACATATCGCAATGCAGTTTCTCAGAAGGCTTCTTTCCAGTTTTGATCTGAGGATATTTCCTTTTTCACCATAGCCCTCAATGAGCTCCCAAATATCACTTTGCAGAATCTAAGACAACGGTGTTAGCAAACTGTTCAAAGAAGGGAAGGGTGAATTCTGTGTGATGAAGTCACATATCAGAAAGCAATCTCTCAGAAAGCTTCTCTCTAGTTATTATCTGAGGATATTTCCTTTTTCACTAGGGCCACAATGAGCTCCCAAATATCACTTTGCAGATCCCACGAAAAGAGTGTTAGCAAACTGCTTCCTGAGGACTGAGTTGTAACTCTGTGAGGTGAATTCACAGATAACAAAGAGGTTTCTCAGAAAGCTTCTTTCCCGTTTTGAACTGATGGTATTTCCTTTATCAGTGTAGACCTCAATGCAATCCAAAGTAACACTTTTCAGGTTTCTTAAAGACAGTGTTAATTCACTGCTCCATGAAACTTAATTGTAACTCTGTGAGATGAATTCACACATCACCAAGAATTTTCAAAGAAAGCTTTTTTCTACTTTTCATCTGAAGTTATTTCCTTTGTCACCTAGGCTTCCTTGCACTAAGAAGTATCCCATTGCAGATTTCAAGAAAACTGTGTTAGCAAACTGATCACTAAAAAGAAACATGTAACTCGGTGAGTTGCATTCGCACATCGCACAACAGTTTCTCAGAAGGTTTCTTTCCAGTTTTGATCTGAGGATATTTCCTTTTTCACCGTAGCCCTCAATGAGCTCCCAAATTTCACTTTGCAGAACCAATGACAACAGTGTTAGCAAAGTGTTCCAAGAAGGGAAGGGTGGAACTCTGTGTGATGAAGTCACACATCAGAAAGCAATCTCTCAGAAGGCTTCTCTCTAGTTATTATCTGAGGATATTTCCTTTTTCACCCTGGATCCCAATGGGCTCGCAAATATCACTTTGCAAAATCCATGACCAGAGTGAGAGCAAACTGTTCCAAGAAGGGAAGACTGGAACTCTGTGTGATGAAGTCACACATCAGAAAGCAATCTCTCAGAAGGCTTCTCTCTAGTTATTATCTGAGCATATTTCCTTTTTCACCATGGGCCCCAAAGGGCTCTCAAATATCACATTGCAGATTCCACGAAAAGAGTGTTAGCAAACTGCTTCCTGAGGACTAAGTTGTAACTCTGGGAGAAGAATTCACAGATTAAAAAGAAGTTTCTCAGGAAGCTTCTTTCCCGTTTTGAACTGATCATATTTCCTTTATCAGCATAAGCCTTATTTGCGATCCAAATTAGCCCTTCTCAGGTTCCTCCAAGACAAGGTTAATGGACTGTTCCATGAAGTATAAGTATAACTTTGTGAGATGAATTCACACATCAACAAGAAGTTTCTACAAAAGCTTCATTCTAGTTTTCATCTGAAGGTATTTTCTTTGTCACTGTAAGCTTCCTTGCTCTAAGAAGTATCCCATTGTAGATTTCAAGAAAACTGTGTAAGCAAACTGATCACTGAAGAGAAACGTGTAACTCTGTGATTTGCATTCAGACATCTCAATGCAGTTTCTCAGAAGGGTTCTTTTCACTTTTGATCTAAGGATATTTCCTTTTTTACCATAGCCCTCAATGAGCTCCCAAATATGACTTTGCAGAATCCACGACAACAGTGTTAGAAAACTGTTCCAAGAAGGGAAGGGTGGAACTCTGTGTGATGAAGTCACACATCAGAAAGCAATCTCTCAGAAAACTTCTCTCTAGTTATTATCTGAGCATATTGCCTTTTTTCACCTTGGGCCCCAATGGGCTCCCAAATATCACTTTGCAGATTCCACTAAAAGACTGTTAGCAAACTGCTTCCTGAAAACTAAGTTGTAATTCTGTGAGAAGAATTCACAGACCACAAAGAAGTTTCACAGAAAGCTTCTTTTCCTTTTTGAAATGATGATATTTAGTTCATCAGAGTAGGTCTCAATGCGATCCAAAGTATCCCTTCTCTGGTTCCTCCAAGACAGTGTTAATGGACTGCTCCATGAAACATAAGTGTAATTCTGTGAGATGAATTCACAGATCACAAAGATGTTTCTCAGAAATCTTCTTTCACATTTTGAACTGATGATATTTCCTTTATCAACGTAGGCCTCAATGCGGTCCAAAGTATCCCTTCTCAGGTTCCTCCAAGACAGTGTTAATGGACTGTACCACGAAACATAAGTGTAACTCTGTGAGATGAATTCACAGATCACAAAGAAATTTCTCAGAAAGCTTCTTTCCCGTTTTGAACTGATGATATTTCCTTTATCAGCATAGGCCTCAGTGTGATCCAAAGTAGCTCTTCTCAGGTTCTTCCAAGACAGAGTTAATGGACTGCTCCACGAAACATAAGTGTAACTCTGTGAGATGAATTCACACATCACCAAGAAGTTTCTATGAAAGCTTCTTTCTAGTTTTCATCTGAGGAGATTTTCTTTATCACCGTAAGCATCCTTACACTAAGAACTATCCCATTGCAGATTTCAAGAAAACTGTGTTAGCAAACTGATCACTGAAGAGAAACATGCAACTCTGTGAGTTGCGTTCACACATCGCAATGCAGTCTATCAGAAGGCTTCTTTCCAGTTTTGATCTGAGGATATTTCCTTTTTCACCATAGCACTCAATGAGCTCCCAAATATCACTTTGCAGAATCCATGAAGACAGTGTTAGCAAACTGTTCCAAGAAGGGAAGGTTGGAACTCTGTGTGATGAAGTCACACATCAGAAAGCAATCTGCCAGCAAGATTCTCTCTAGTTATTATCTGAGGATATTTCCTTTTTCACCATGGGCACCAATGGGCTCCCAAATATCACTTTGCAGAATCCACGGCAACAGTGTTAGCAAACTGTTCCAATAAGGGAAGGGTAGAATTCTGTGTGAAGAAGTCCCACATCAGAAAGCAATCTCTCAGAAAGCTTCTCTCTAGTTATTATCTGAGCATATTTCCTTTTTCACAACGGGCTCAAATGGACTCCCAAATATCACTTTGGAGATTCCACGAAAAGAGTGTTAGCAAACGGCTTCCTGAGGACTAAGTTATAACTCTGTGAGATGAATTCACAGATCACAAAGAAGTTTCTCTGGAAGCTTCTTTCCCGTTTTGAACTGATGATATTTTCTTTATCAGCGTAGGCCTCAATGCGATCCAAAGTAACCCTTCTCAGGTTTCTCCAAGACAGTGTTAATGGACTGCTACATGAAACATAATTGTAACACTGTGAGATGAATTCACACATCACCAAGAATTTTCAAAGAAAGCCTCTTTCTAGTTTTCAGCTGAAGATTTATTATTATTATTATTATTATTATTATTATTATTATTATTTTATTATACTTTAAATTCTAGGGTACATGTGCATAACGTGCAGGTTTGTTACATATGTATACTTGTGTCATGTTGGTGTGCTGCACCCATCTACTCGTCAGCACCCATCAATTCATCATTTATATCAGGTATAACTCCCCAATGCAATCCCTCCCCCCTCCCTCCTCCCCATGATACGCCCCAGTGTGTGATGTTCCCCTTCCTGAGTCCAAGTGATCTCATTGTTCAGTTTCCACCTATGAGTGAGTACATGTGGTGTTTGGTTTTCTCTTCTTGTGATAGTTTGCTAAGAATGATGGTTTCCAGCTGCATCCATGTCCCTACAAAGGACGCAAACTCATCCTATTTATGGCTGCATAGTATTCCATGGTGAATATATACCACATTTTCTTAATCCAGTCTGTCACAGATGGACATTTGGTTTGATTCCAAGTCTTTGCTAATGTGAATAGTGCCGCAATAAACATACGTGTGCATGTGTCTTTGTAGTAGAATAATTTATAATCCTTTG